>NC_089734.1:7601898-7908148 GCF_035083965.1 Branchiostoma lanceolatum
GTTTGAGAGTAGCTTAATTTTATTTTCCATGAAGTTCATGGCGGATGGTCAAACTGGGGCCCATGGTCCGACTGCAGCGTGACGTGTGGAGTTGGCACGACGACTCGGAACCGAGCCTGCAACAGCCCTGCACCAGCTAACGGTGGGGCGGACTGTGCTGGACAAGCTCGGGAGATACAACAATGCAACGAACCGCCCTGTCCAGGTAAATCTGTTCTTAGACAATCAAACGACAAACGTATTATGTTGCAAAAACGAGACAATTGTAGATTTTTTTTATTATTAAATTTGTCCGTACTTTCCGCGTGTCTCAGTAGAAATTTAAAAATAAAAACAAGTCAGAGATGCCTCTAACAGTAGTTCTTGTTAAAATCAGATTTCCAGTTCGTTATAGAGTACCTTCATTGTTTGTATGTACATGTAGTTGATGGCGGATGGTCAAACTGGGGCCCATGGTCCGACTGCAGCGTGACGTGTGGAGATGGTACGAGATCTCGGGACAGAATTTGCACCAGCCCTGCACCAGCTAACGGTGGGGCGGACTGTGCTGGACAAGCTCGGGAGATACAACAATGCAACGAACCGCCCTGTCCAGGTAAATCTGTTCTTAGAAAATCCAAACCAGTGCGTTTCGAACGCCACCGAGCAGTTCGTCAAATGGGGTCCCCTTTAGATTTGCATTAAAGTCTGCAAGCGTCCATAGACGATTCGTTACGATCCCATTATTATCTACTTGAATCGTCTCTGTCTAATCGGCGTTTCGGTCCTTCGGTATAAAAGCCATTCAGGCGGCCCGTTTATCCGACTGCTCTGAAACTGGCAAGCCCTTTCAAAACGGCGTTGAAACGTCCTCATATGCCCATCGGTGAACTCAAATCCCTTGTTTGTGTTGGATGTAGTTGATGGCGGTTGGTCTAACTGGGGTCCGTGGTCCGACTGCGATTGTGGACTTGGTACGAGAACTCGTAACCGAACCTGCAGCGGTCCTGCACCAGCTAACGGTGGGGCGGACTGTACTGGAGTAGATCAGGAGACACAACAGTGCAACATAGGAGTGGTGTGTCCAGGTAAAACCAAGTTGTACCTATATCTCCAATTTACTCTTCTTAGGTAATTTCGTATCAAACATTCTTAACATCAAGTTTTATCTGAAAAAAATGCATACCACTCTGTTCACCCTGACAATAATTGTTCAGGTAGATCGTTTATGTAATCATCGTAATCATATCATTCGTCCAACCCTTTCTCTAATGCCAAGATACCGAGGAGCCTCTAGTAGTTCGCTTAAAAGACAGTTTCTTTGAGAGTAGCTTAATTTTCTTTTCCATGTAGTTCATGGCGGTTGGTCAACCTGGGGTCCATGGTCCGACTGCGATTGTGGACTTGGTACGAGGACTCGGAACCGAGTCTGCAACAGCCCTGCACCAACTAACGGTGGGGCGGACTGTGCTGGACAGGCTCAGGAGACACAACAATGCAACACTGGGACGCCCTGTCCAGGTAAGTCTCTTCACTAAAAATCAAGGGGCTTCGACCGTGGTCAAACGCTTGCAACCCATTCATTTAAATCGAATACGTGCCGGCTCCAAGTGGCGCTTTCAATGTGGGTTTGGAACGCCTGTGGCCCAATTAAATGGTTTGATCTACGTTAAATTTGCTCAATGAAACGGTTGTTCTCATGGCATGTTCAAACCAACGCTCTAAAGATAGAACGCCATAACTAAAATATAACTAAAATGCCATTATTGTAGTTGATGGCGGCTGGTCAAACTGGGGCCCGTGGTCCGACTGCAGCGTGACGTGTGGAGATGGTACGAGGACTCGGAATCGAGCTTGCACCAGCCCTGCACCAGCTAACGGTGGAGAGGACTGTGCTGGAGTAGATCAGGAGACACAACAGTGCAACACTGGGACGCCCTGTCCAGGTAAAGCTTAGTTATATACACTCAGCACAAAAAGTTAAGTTTGGTCGATCATATCACCGTTGTTTCTCGATCAATTCCAATGATTTATGTATCATTGAAAAGCTTGTGTGATTTTCTTTACCATGATACCAAACTTATTATGATTGTAAATCAATGGAACGAACACCAGACCTGCTTATGCGAGCGTGCCCAGATTACCCGTATTTTTTTTGCTGGTATCACGTGGCTTGTGTACGAGGGTAATATGAAACTTGAATCAACAAAACACATTAATATGAAAGCCAACATTAGTCTTCATCCAAACCCCCCGAAAATGCGTAAATAAGCCTCAGTTATGATGAACGTGGCTTAATACTGAATATACGCGCCATGTGCTGTCACCATAGCCCGGTACATCCTCCTCATAATTGTCACCAGTTTTGTTACGCGGTCCCTGGCTATTCTTCCACAAGGAGTCGTCGCAGGTCGTATTGTTCTGTTGATCATTCTTGCATGCACAGCTCGCCCAAGCTGATCAGTGATCAGAGAGTCTGAGACTGTGTTCAATTGTGCTGGGATCTGGGCGGCAGGAGGGCCATTCTATCCTCTGTATTCCTGCATACTAGAGGTGGTCTGAAATGGCTCTCGTTCTGTATGGACGTGCACTATCATCTTGCAGAATGGCACCTAGCCTCATATTGCAGAGGTAAGGATCTAGAAAATGTCGCTGGACCGAGAAAGCTAGGTGTCTCTATATTCTGACACATTGAGGTTGCTTAGGATGACTAGCCTGGTTTTTCTTCTGGCAGTTAACGTTGTACTACCCAACACTAAGACACTGGCCCAAACAAACAAACAAACAAACAAACAAACAAACAGTCAGTCTATCTGTGCAACAGTCAGCACAGGGTTCTCTTCGCTGCCCCCACACTTTCATGCACTAACCACCCAACAGTCAAAATAAACCTTCTCTTATCTGTAGCTGTGAAATAACATTCCTCCACACACTGTTCCATTCCCGATGTGAATGACACCACCACCCTGCGCTGAGTGTTAATTGACACTAGCATGGAAATTTGGGCACTTTTCTTCTACAACCCACTCGCGTAAGCAGGCCTGGCGCTCGCTTCATGAGATTGCAATCATAATGACTTGGGTATCATAGGAAAGAAAATTACACAAGCTTTCCAACAATACATAATGCATTGAAATTGATCAAGGAACAACGGATATACGATCGACTAAAGTTAAGTTTCCAACCTTTTTGTGCACATGTGCTGAGTGTATGTACCTGCAGCCCTGATTTCCTCTACTTGCAAAATCTGGTAACTACGTTCCGCAGTTTTATGTGCGCATTTGCAATAAGACACTTATAACGATGTTTGGTTAAGGCCCATTTTACCTGAAAATTATTGTCACATTATTCATGTAATTCACATCATTATCCATGACGTCAGACCCTTCCTTTTGCCCCGGGTTTTTAATTAAGTATTCATCAGAGGCGCCTCTAGTATATTTATAAAAAAAGCACCATATTCAATTTGATTCAGAGTACATTTTATTTTTTTCCTTGTAGTTGATGGCGGCTGGTCCAATTGGGGCCCATGGTCCGACTGCAGCGTGACGTGTGGAGTTGGTACGAGAACTCGGAACCGAGTCTGCAACAGCCCTGCACCAGCTGACGGTGGGGCGGACTGTGCTGGACAAGCTCAGGAGACACAACAGTGCAACACGGGAGTGCCATGTGAAAGTAAGTCTTTCATGTAAAACCAGGGTGTTCCGCACGTTGGCGAAGAACAGTCTATAAGCCCTGGGTCTGTTTATTACGCGATGAACATAATTTCTATGTTTGTGCTGGCTCTAGTTGATGGTGGCTGGTCAAACTGGGGCCCATGGTCCGACTGCAGCGTGACTTGTGGACTTGGTATGAGGACTCGCGACCGAGTCTGCAACAGCCCTGAACCAGCTGACGGTGGGGCGGACTGTGCTGGACAAGCTCAGGAGACACAGCAATGCAACACTGGGACGCCCTGTCCGGGTAGGTCTATTCACTAGAAATCAAGGGGCTTTGACCGTGGTCAAACGCTTGCAACCGGATGGTCGTAGTTTCACATGCATACGTAGCTATAGAGAGTATAAGTGCCCGAAAGAGGCGCACTTTCAGGCATCTACTGATGTCCTTGCTATTCCAAACTTTTTCTTCTTAGTCTATCAAATGCTGGTGCATTCCCCTTTTTGAAAATAATCAATCATTTACAATAAAACACCAATTATGGTGTTGTTCTAGTTGATGGCGGTTGGTCGAGCTGGGGTCCATGGTCCGGCTGCAGCGTGACTTGCGGACTTGGTACGAGGTCTCGGGACAGAATCTGCACCAATCCTTCACCAGCTAACGGTGGGGCGGACTGTGCTGGACAAGCTCGGGAGACAGAACAGTGCAACACAGGGACGTTATGTCGAGGTAAGTCTAAGTTGCATTATTGTTGTATCTCCTGTATCTCCGATTGACTCTTCCTGTAATTATAAAACACAGCACCTACATGTCGGAAATTTACGTGCTAGTTGTCATATGCCATTTGATATGAGTTAAACATAAATTCCATGATTTGTGCTGTGTTTTGTTTTTTGTAGTTGATGGCGGCTGGTCAAACTGGAGCCCATGGTCCGACTGCAGCGGGACGTGTGGACTTGGTACGAGGACTCGCGACCGAACCTGCACCAGCCCTGCACCAGCTAACGGTGGGGCGGACTGTGCTGGACAAGCTCGGGAGACACAACAGTGCAACACGGGGGTGTCCTGTGAAGGTAAGTCTATCATGTAAAACCAGAGTGTTCCGAACGTTGGCGAAGAACAATCTATAAGCCCTGTGTCTGTTTATTACGCGATGAATATAATTTCTATGTTTGTGCTGGCGCTAGTTGATGGTGGTTGGTCAAACTGGGGCCCATGGTCCGACTGCAGCGTGACGTGTGGAGTTGGTACGAGGACTCGGAACCGAGCCTGCAACAGCCCTGCACCAGCCGACGGTGGGGAGGACTGTGCTGGAGTAGATCAGGAGACACAACAGTGCAACACTGGGACGCCCTGTCCGGGTAGGTCTATTCACTAGAAATCAAGGCGCTTGGACCGTGGTCAAACGCTTGCAACCAATTCATTTAAATCGAATACGTGCCGGCTCCAAGTGGCGCTTTCAATGTGGGTTTGGAACGCCTGTGGCCCAATTGAATGGTTTGTATCTGATCTACGTTAAATTTGTTCAATGAAACGGTTGTTCACGTGGCATGTTTGAACTTACGCTATAATGATAGAACGCCAATCCAAACGGTATTATAAGCTCTTATTACACACCAGTAGGTTAACTAAAATGCCACTATTGTAGTTGATGGCGGATGGTCAAACTGGGGCCCGTGGTCCGACTGCAGCGTGACGTGTGGAGATGGTACGAGGACTCGGAACCGAGCCTGCACCAGCCCTGCACCAGCTAACGGTGGGGCGGACTGTGCTGGACAAGATCAGGAGACACAACAGTGCAACACTGGGACTTCCTGTCCAGGTAACTCTAAGATGTATTGTTGTATCTTCTGCACATGTATCTCCGATTGACTCTTCCTGCCATAATATAATGCAGCATTTAAATTGTCGAAGTTTAAAGAGTTGGTTGTCATACGTCCTTTAGGACGAGTTAAACATATATATATATATATATATATATATAATATATATAAGATTTAGATATATCAAATTCCATGATTTGTGCTGATTCTAGTTGATGGTGGATGGTCTAACTGGGGCCCATGGTCCGACTGCAGTGTGACGTGTGGAGTTGGTACGAGGACTCGCGGCCGAGTCTGCAATAGCCCTGCACCAGCTAACGATGGGGAGGACTGTGCTGGACAAGATCAGGAGACACAACAGTGCAACACGGGAGTGGCCTGTGAAAGTAAGTCTTTCATGTAAAACCAGAGCGTTCCGAACGTTGGCGAAGAACAGTTCAAAAGCCCTTGGTCTGCTTATTACGCGATAAACATAATTTCTATGTTTGTGCTGGCTCTAGTTGATGGTGCTTGGTCAAATTGGGGCCCATGGTCCGACTGCAGCGTGACGTGTGGAGTTGGTACGAGGAATCGGAACCGAGTCTGCAACAGCCCTGCACCAGCTAACGATGGGGAGGACTGTGTCGGGCTGACTCAAGAGACACAACAGTGCAACACGGGGGTGTCCTGTCGAGGTACGTTTTGGTATATTGTTGTATTTGTTTCACCAATATATGCCTGCCTGCCCTGCCTATGTACCCAGGACAGTAACTGGCCCCTTGCTCTCAACGAGATTCTTCCAAGAAGCCCTGTCCCGTGCAATAGCCTCAACTACCCGTATATTCAATCCAGTTTCACTCTCAATCTGGTCCTTCAGTCGCTTAGGTGGTCCTCCCCGGGGTCTGCAGGTAGCAAACTCCTGGCTGTAGGCTTTGTTGACTTATGTTTGTGGGGGTCTTCTTATGACATGTCCAAACCACCTCAGCCTTCTTGTCCTTGCCATTTTCACAACGGACTTTTTCATCCCGAGTTAAGCTCTGATTTCATCGTTAGGTATATGCGATCACGGAGCGTTATGTAGAGAATTGCCCGTAGACATTGCAGTTCAAAGGCTAATAAGAGAAGTTCATCTGACTTTTTTATGGCCCATGTTTCACATGCATACGTAGCTATAGGGAGCATAAGTGCCCGAAAGAGGGGCACTTTCAGGCATTTACTGATGTCCTTACTATTCCAAACTGTTTTTCTTAGTCTACCAAATGCTGATGTATTCCCCTTTTAGGAAAATAATCCATCATTTACAATAAAACAGAAATTATGGTGTTGTTCTAGTTGATGGCGGTTGGTCGAACTGGGGTCCATGGTCCGGCTGCAGCGTGACGTGTGGACTTGGTACGAGGTCTCGAGACAGAATCTGCACCAATCCTGCACCAGCTAACGGTGGGGCGGACTGTGCTGGGCAAGCTCGGGAGACAGAACAGTGTAACACAGGGACGTTATGTCGAGGTAAGTCTAAGTTGCATTGTTGTATCTCCTGTATCTGCGATTGACTCTTCCTGTAATTATAAAACACAGCACCTACATGTCGGAAAATTGACGTGCTAGTTGTCATATGCCGTCTGGTATGAGTTAAACATGAATTCCATGATTTGGGCTGGTTGTAGTTGATGGAGGCTGGTCGAACTGGAGCCCATGGTCCGACTGCAGCGTGACGTGTGGACTTGGTACGAGGACTCGCGACCGAACCTGCACCAGCCCTGCACCAGCTAACGGTGGGGTGGACTGTGGTGGACAGGCTCAGGAGATACAACAGTGCAACACGGGAGTGGCCTGTGAAGGTAAATAAGTCTATCATGTAAATCCAGTGCGTTCCAAACGTTTACGTTGAACTTTCCATATGCTCTTTAGTATGCGGTAAACTTACATTCTATGTTTGTGCTGGCTCTAGTTGATGGCAGTTGGTCAAATTGGGGCCCATGGTCCGAATGCAGCGTGACGTGTGGAGTTGGTACGAGGACTCGCGATCGAACCTGCAACAGCCCTGCACCAGCTAACGGTGGGGCGGACTGTGCTGGACAAGCTCGGGAGACAGAACAGTGCAACACGGGAGTGCCCTGTGAAGGTAAGCCTGTCATGTAAAAGCAGGGAGTTCCGAACGTTGCCTAAGAATCAGTCCATATGCCCTTTGGTACTTACTTAGTCGTAGACACTGGTTAGCACCCGGCAAACATAAATTGCATGATTTGTGCTGGCTCTAGTTGATGGCGGCTGGTCGAACTGGGGCCCATGGTCCGACTGCAGTGTGACGTGTGGAGTTGGTAGGAGGACTCGTGACCGAGCCTGCAACAGCCCTGCACCAGCTAACGGTGGGGCGGACTGTGGTGGACAAGCTCAGCAGACACAACAGTGCAACCCGGGAGTGTCCTGTGAAGGTAAGCCTGTCATGTAAAAGCAGGGAGTTCCGAACGTAGCCTAAGAATCAGTCTATATGCCCTTTGGCACTTACTTAGTCGTAGACACTGGTTAGCGCCCGGCAAACATAAATTGCATGATTTGTGCTGGCTCTAGTTGATGGAGGCTGGTCGAACTGGAACCCATGGTCCGACTGCAGCGTGACGTGTGGACTTGGTACGAGGACTCGCGACCGAGCCTGCAACAGCCCTGAACCAGCTAACGGTGGGGCGGACTGTGCTGGACAAGCTCAGGAGACACAACAGTGCAACACAGGGGTGTCCTGTCGGGGTAAGTTTTGGTATATTGTTGTATTTGTTCCATCAATGTATTCCTGCCTGCCCTGCCTACCTGCCCAGGACAGTAACTGGCCCCTTGCTCACAACGAGATTCCTCCAAGACGCCCTGTCCCGTGCAATAGCTCCCACTAGCCGTATGTTTAATCCAGTGTCCCTCTCAATCGCTTAGGTGGTCTGAGGGTAGCAAGCTTCTGGCTGTAGGCTTTGTTGACTTATGTTTGTGGGGGTCTTTTTATGACATGTCTAAACCATCTCAGTTTTCTTGTCTGTGCCATTTCGACCATGCCAGGAATTTTTCATCCCGAGTTTAACTTTGATTTCATCGTTAGATTTGCGATCATGGAGCGTGATGTAGAGAATTGCCCGTAGGCATCTCATTTCGAAGGCTAATAGGAGAAGTTCATCTGACTTTTCAAGTTATGGTCCAATTTCCACATGCATACGTAGCTATAGGGAGTATAAGTGCCCGAAAGAGGCGCACTTTCAGGTATCTACTGATGTCCTTGCGATTCCAAATTGTTTTCTTAGACTCCCAAATGCTGATGCATTCCACTTTTAGGAAAATAATACCCCATTCACAATAAAACACCAATCATGTCGTTGTTCTAGTTGATGGCGGTTGGTCGAACTGGGGTCCGTGGTCCGGCTGCAGCGTGACATGTGGAGTTGGTACGAGATCTCGGGACAGAATCTGCACCAATCCTGCACCAGCTAACGGTGGGGCGGACTGTGCTGGACAAGCTCGGGAGACAGAACAGTGCAACACAGGGACGTTATGTCGAGGTAATTCTAAGTTGTATTGTTGTATCTCCTGTATCTCCGATTGACTCTTCTGGTAATTATATACAGCACTCCGAATGTCGGAAAATTTACGTGCTAGTTGTCATATGCCATTTGGTATGAGTTAAACATAAATTCCATGATTTGTGCTGTGTTTTTGTTGTAGTTGATGGCGGATGGTCAGACTGGAGTCCATGGTCCGACTGCAGCGTGACGTGTGGAGTTGGTAGGAGGACTCGCGACCGAACCTGCACCAATCCTGCACCAGCTAACGGTGGGGCGGACTGTGCTGGACAAGCTCGGGAGACACAACAGTGCAACACGGGAGTATCCTGTCAAGGTAAGTCATGTAAGAGCAGGGAGTTCCGAACGTTGCAGAAGAATCAGTCCATATGCCCTTTTTCTATAAGCCCGTTTATTTGTCTGTAAATTGCTATCTAAACGCTTTGTATTAGCTGTAGTTGATGGTGGCTGGTCAAACTGGGGCCCATGGTCCGACTGCAGCGTGACGTGTGGAGTTGGTGCGAGGACTCGCGACCGAGCCTGCAACAGCCCTGCACCAGCCAACGGTGGGGCGGACTGTGCTGGACAAGCTCGGGAGACACAACAGTGCAACACGGGAGTGACCTGTTCAGGTAGTTCTATTCTGTTAACATAAGGGCATGCAAAATGCTTTCGTCCGTTTAGACTAAAATAAACGCTCTGTTACTGACTGAACGGCATCTAGATGGTCTAATTAAACGTTCGTCGAAAAGACAATATAAACCGTCCCCTTTGAATGCACTTTTCGCACACCGGCCCGAACGTTACCGGCGTGAAGCACATCCCTATAACAATGTGAACGAGGCGGAACACACCCGTCTGATTGTAACGCTTTGTGTTAGCTGTAGTTGATGGCAACTGGTCAAACTGGAGCCCCTGGCCTGGCTGCAGCGTGACGTGTGGAGTCGGTACGGGGAGTCGGACCCGAACCTGCACCGATCCAGCACCCTCTAACGGTGGGGCGGACTGTGTTGGACCAGCTCAGGAGACACTTCAATGCAATACAGGGGTATCATGTCAAGGTAACATTGCTGTACTTGTATTTAAAATCATTACCAAGATGGCGGCGAGGACGGTAACCGCTACCGTGCGCTCCTGCTAAAATGAGCTAAATTGTGTCTTAACCGTACGATCCGTACAATATTTTACAGTCTACTAGTTGGTAGACTTAATCTTTTCTATCTGAATTGTATTTTTGGTTATTTGGGGGAATTCCCCTCGAAATACGACAACTTTTGGCACTTCGGCAAAACCCAAGCCGGACCCAAGCTGGACATGGCTGACAAAGGTGACCGCGAGGAGCTGTACTCCCTACTTGGACTACCATCTACAGCAACCCACGCTGAAGTCGTCGAAGCCTACAAGAGAGAGATTGTGCTGTATGAGGAGGCGTCAAAGTTAAGCAAAAAAAGCAGCGTCTACAAGGAAGCTTACTCAAGACATCGAGAGGTAAGCAAGGCGTTCTTTGTCCTCTCTGACGCGTCCAACAGTCAAGAATACAATGACAGCGGCGTCACCCACAACTCGCCAAAACGTGCCAAGAAATCACGAAGACAACGTAGAGACTATTGCGTGAAACATAACGCACAAAGTATAACCGTTTTGCTACCTCAAAACCTTACGAAGTCGGCCGCGAAGTCTTGGCTTACTACCTGCGAAGATTATTACGACACTAAGGCAACCGACGGAGGGACGAACGGTCTCCAGATCAACACAACGTATAGCGATGCCACCTCTAATATACCAGCCGGAACCGTGACCATCAAGGTGTACGAATCTGGCCAGAAACTGTTGATTCAGGGTTCAGCTTATTTGTTATGGTTCTCAGAGATGTTCCCTGTACTGAGAAAGAAAGTCGACTCCACATCTGTACACGCCGAAGTTCCAGCCGATAACTCGAGATCGAACTCAGATGACTTCGCGAAGTCTGTGACCGAGGTCAAACCATCGCTTTGCCAATCGTGTGATCAGCCACTATCATCGGATGTTTGTCCCCTGTGTAATACGGTACCTAAGGATCTTAGGGACGTCAACAGTAACGCCGTAGATTTTCCAGAAAGTGAACCCCAGAAAGACATTCCCGTTAATCACGACTATGTACAAGTTCAAGACAACATCAACAAGTTAGAAACTTGTTTGATTGAATCAATCGCAGACAGGAAACTGTTTGAAGATTCAATCTCGCAGCGCATGTCTGCTCTTGAATCTAAACAGAATTCTTGTCAACGTGTATGTGACAGTATATCTGTTGCAGAGGTAAGAAAGCTAAAGGAGGACATTGTGCGTTTAGAAGGTGTTAAGTGCGAACTGGAACACCAAGTCAGGTCGCTGAAGGAAAGCCTTGCAGAGTTAGCTGCTGTTGTCTGTAATGCCCCAGTGAAAATATCAACGGAAACGCAAACCGCAAATGAACAATCCGTGGATCAAGATTCACATCGTGCCGACAAGTTGATTCAAGAAATCGTTTCAGTGAATGTCCAGAATCGTTTCGAGGTCCTGGGCGATATCTCTGATCGCCCCGACACCGACATTTCACACATGGGGTCAAAACACGGCACACGGGGAACTGCTGATTCAAAACCAAATCAGTCTACGCGCTCTGCCCGCCGTGAAAAGACCGCGCCAGACGAGACAACCAAGATCAATCAACAGAACAAAGACCCGCTGCCGGACATTCTGATCCTCGGGGACTCCAACACAAAAGCACTCAAACCAGACATTCTATACCCCAACAAATGCGTGAAAAAGGACCTTACATTCAATCTGACAGAAGCCACCCAGTACATCCAACACTCAGAGTTGACCGACCCGGCCGTGATTTTGTTTCATGTCGGAACAAATGACGTTCGCCGTACACCGGACGCGGGGACGGTGACCGAAGGCTTCCGCAACCTCATCCAAACTGCCCATGATAAATATCCCCGCTCCAACCTTGTCTTGTCTTCTATCCTACCAAGGGATGACCCCACTTTACAAGACATCGGGGATGACGTCAACACATTTCTGAAAGTAGCTGCCAATGAAACCAGCTACGTACACATTATAGACAACGCAAACTTTGTAGACTCCGGGACAATCAAAAGTGCGCTCTATACATCTGACGGTTACCATGTCAATAGATCCGGTATACGTGTTCTGGCCGCCAACATCAAGAGAGCAGTCAACCCACTCTTGGGCCTGGGTCAGTACACGGCTAGGAGGAACCAACCTGCGGCGATTACAATATCTCAGAACCGATCATACAGAGACGCTTTGATCGGTTCTTCAGATGGTGCCACACCTACTCTGAACAATCAGGCACAGCCTTCACATTCACTCAGGCCCGTCCACAACTCAACATCAGGACACGACCGAAGACCTGTGTCCACGCCTTCCCCAAAGTCCGTACAGGGACGTAACGCGTCTGCGCCCGAGACAGTGCCAGTGCCAGCCATGAACGACAAGAATGAACTTTCATCTAGCACGTTCAGGCGACCTGTAGCACCGTGGAGTCAGCCACCACCCTTCGGACCCCCACCCTTCGGACCCCCACCCTTCGGACCCTGGAGCCCGCCCGTGTCTCCGCTCCGTCCCCCTGGACCCTGGAGCCCTCCCGTGTTCCGGCCTCCTGGCGCGCCGTGGGGACCTCCTCCTCCTCCCGGTACCCGGGCCAACGCAACCCCGAACCAGCCCCACCATGGACCATCCCAGATGAACCCACCACCCATGCCACCCTGGTCATGGCATCGCAACATGATGTGGCCACCGTTGTTCGCCATGTGGTAGGATTTATATTTTAACAGACACTGTTATATTGAGTTTATAAGGTTAGATATGGTATCAGCCTTGTTTTTTTAAAACGTGTTGCCTAACGGTGCCTGCCTCAGGCTTACCATGTACATAACTGTTAGAATATTTGTAGGTCTAGATATATTAGATGCACTCAATCTACGTACTACGTAGTTTTAGTCTTAGACTATCTATTATCATTATTTTTAATTGCTTAACTAGTATCATCCTGCGAAGTATTGGGGTTTTGTACGATAAAGACACAATTTGTTTGTTCCTTTTCTCTAAAAATTACCAACAAAATGAAATCATTTCCAGGAAGCAAAAGCTTTGGCGTTTGGAACGTCCATGGGCTAGGCTCCAAATTAGACGATATAGATTTTGTGTCCTGTGTCAGCAAATTTGACTTCTTCTCGCTCCTAGAGACCTGGAGCACAGACAACTCAAAAATTAACATTCCTGATTACAATTACTTCCATCAGAGTAGACAAAAGAGCAAACGTGCGAAACGATCATCGGGGGGAATTATCTTCTTCTACAAGAAAAAATACACAAATTTCATAAGGAAAGCACCATCCAAATCTACAGACGTTCTGTGGGTACAGATAGATAGACAACTACTAGGTCTACCCAAAGATTTGTTCATTTGTTCAGCATATATAAGCCCCTGTGCATCTACAACGCATAAGTACTCAGACAATCACACACTAGAAATTCTTGAAAACGAAATATCTAAATACAGTTCCGCCGGGTTTATACTACTTGGTGGAGATTTGAATGCCCGGCTTGGAAATCTTATCGATTATGTGGATGGAAGCACTGACGAGGGTGTAAGCTGTCCATTCTCCTCGGACAGACAACACATGGACAAATCGCCTCCGAACAAATTTGGCAGACTTGTAATCGATCTGTGCGCACAAGCAAACCTAAGAATTCTAAACGGAAGGGTGGCTGGCGATCTACAGGGCAAATTCACCTGCCATCAACCCCGCGGCAGCAGCACTGTAGACTATATGATTTCCAGCCAGTCCTTTATCCCACACATTTTATCTTTTCGTGTTAATCCGCTTACGCTATTCTCAGACCATTGCATGATTTCGACTTTGATTCACTCAAATCCAACAAAGCACAATTACGAAGTAAAACAGAAAAGCCCAAACTCCAAACCTCTCCCCAAACGGTTCCACTGGAACGAAAAATCTACCGAAAAATTCCTCTATTCACTTAGTAAACCTAACTTTACCGAAAGACTTCACACTATCTCCTCTATTTGCCAAAAAAACACAAACACAATGGAAATCGAAAAACATGTCTCCGAATTTAGCGCTATTCTAAGAGAGGCGGGCGAACAGTCGCTCTGTTTAAAAAGAATTAGGAAGCGCCCTCAAAGAATGCAAAACAAGAAATGGTTTGACAAAACATGTAAGGAAATGAAGCGTGAAGTTAAAAACATTGCCTCTCTATTTGAAAAAAATCCATCTAATCCAGTAATTAGGGGTAGGTTCTTTCAATGTAGAAAAGAATACAAGAAATTATTGAAAAAGAAAAAGCGGGATTTTCATCAACAAATTATGAATCAATTATCATTATTAAAGGAAAGAAGCCCAAGTGCCTTCTGGGATTTAATCAATAAATTGAAACCAGAAAAAACAGTTGAGGATAACCAAATTTCTGACGAGGAATGGTTAAAGCATTTCAAAAATCTAGACAAATCCCCAAACAGCTCTGTAGATAACTGTCTTCTAAACCAAAATACGCAAACATCATTTCCGTCCACCCCTTCAAACGCATCGGTACTTGATTGCACGATCACATTAGAAGAACTAAACGCTGCAATCTCTAAACTAAAGAACAACAAATCAAGCGGAAATGATAGTATTCTAAATGAAATGTTAAAATCTGGCAAAATGCAGCTAAAAGAGCCCCTTCTCAATCTCTTTAACACTTGTTTACAAAACGGTTATTTTCCACAAGAATGGTCAGTCAGTCACATTGTTCCCATCCACAAGTCAGGAGACACCTCCCTGCCAGACAACTACAGAGGCATTTCGATAATTAGCTGTTTAGGGAAATTATTCTCATCTATTTTGAACGTACGTTTAGTCAAATTCTCTGAACAAAACAACCTCTTTCAACCCCATCAAGCCGGATTTAGAAAAAACTTCAGAACCACTGATAACCTGTTTGTTCTAAGCACACTAGTTACAAAATACCTGAGCAATAATTCTCAACTCTACGCATGCTTTATTGACTTCAGCAAAGCGTTTGATTCTGTTTGGCGTAACGGTCTCATGTATAAATTGAATAAACTTGGCATAGGTGGTAATTTTCTCAAAGTTATAGAAGGTATGTATTCTAATACTATGAACTGCGTGAAGTCTAGAAATGGTCTGACTGAGACTTTTGTTACCGAGTGTGGGGTAAAACAAGGATGTAATTTAAGTCCAACGTTGTTTAATCTATTTGTGAGCGATATTATATGTCAATTCAACAACACTCTCTGTAATCCTCCAGTTATGTATAACAAAGTGGTCCCCTGTCTATTATATGCTGATGACTTGGTCATCTTCTCCGAGTCAAAACAGGGACTACAACATTCCTTGAATAATCTAGAAAAGTACTGTTCACATTGGAAACTAAATGTAAACCTTAGAAAAACAAAGATTATTGTTTTTTTCAAAAGGTGGTCGCTTACCAAAAAACTATTCTTTTGTATTTGATAGTCATATTGTAGAAATTGTTACGTCATATACTTATCTAGGTATAGTTGTAAACTCAGCTGGCACGTTCAAAGCAAATAACAAATCTTTAAGTTCCAAAGGTTTAAAAGCTCTATTTGCAATCAAACAGTCACTGGATAAAGCCAATGCCCCATTATCTGTTAAAAACAAACTTTTTGATTCCTGTGTAAAACCTATTCTACTCTATGGCTCAGAAATTTGGGGCGCAGTTAAAAGTCCTAAATTCTGTCCCATCGAATCCGTCCATCTTAAATTCTGCAAACAGTCCCTAAATGTTCCCAGATCAGCCAGTAACCTTGCGTCAAGAGCGGAGCTAGGGAGGTACCCAATTCAAGTTGAAGCATCCCTTAACGCCATCAAACATTTCCTCAGAATGCGCCAGAACGTGCCAGCTGACAGTCTACAAGCGGACGCTCTCTCATGTCAATTTCTGCTAGATTCTAATGGTAAAAGATGCTGGGCGTCCGGTGTTCGTAAGATACTAGAAGGGTGTGGTTTTGCCTTCGTTTGGAGCCCCCAGGTATCCCTGGGAACAAACATGACTCCTATCATCAATTCCATTAGCCAACGTTTGAAAGATATTTACACCCAAACATTCTCATCCGAAATTCACAATGATGATAGAGAGAAATCTTATAGCAACAAATTACGAACTTACCGACTGTTTAAGTCCCTGTATAAGGAAGAAGAGTATTTATCTATAAGTAACATACAGCATAGAGTAGCTGTCACTAAATTCAGGATTAGTTGTCACAAATTACATATTGAAACAGGAAGGCACAACCACACGCTTCTAGAACATAGAGTTTGCCAATTTTGTGAGTTAAATCAAATAGAAGATGAGCGGCACTTCATTTTAGATTGTAAACTTTACGATATAGAAAGAAATGTTCTTTTCAAATGTATTAATGAGAAATTCCCATGCTTTGAATATTTAAACGCAACGGATAAATTCATATTTTTGTTGCGTCTAGATAACCCTTGTATAAGAAACATGATCTGTTCATACATCTACACATGTACAAAGAAGCGAGAAGAAGTTGACTTTACTAGATTAGCTTAGCTTATCCTTTTCTTCTACCATGTATGTTTACACAATGTACTGTACATATTTCACTGTATATGTCTCTTAGATGTTAGTTTGGTTTGTGTTAAACGACCTGTATCTAGCCCCTCGGGGCACGAACATACAATAAAGGTCTTCAATCATCATCATTCATTCATCAAACGCCTATCATGGTGTTTTGTAAGGTACCCATTCTACCTAAAATGATGGAAAGATAAAAGTGACTTTTCAGTTTTCTTCTGTTGCAATATACAACGATACAAGCCATAATCATTCAAGGTTGCCCTCCTGAAAATGTTTGCCCTTTTAGCTCGCAGCGTAACTTACTTTCTTTTCAAATAGGTGATGGCGGTTGGTCAAACTGGGGCCCATGGTCCGACTGCGATTGTGGACTTGGTACTAGGACTCGGAACCGAACCTGTCTTGCACGAACACGGCAGAAAAGACAACAAGACACACAAAACGGGGCGGACTGTGTTGGACCAGCCCAGGAGACTCAACAGTGCATCGCGGGGTCAACATCCTGCCCATGTAACTCAATTCCTTAGAATTTAACATTACAAACGATTCTATTGGTGCCGAATGGCTCATTTAGATTGAACGGGGTGGGGCCGTTTAGGCACGTCGTACACCCCAAACGTCGTCCATTGAGTTTTTGGCGACGCCTCGGGTGCAAACCTGGTGGGATATTAACATCCAATTTAGCTTAAACGAACGTTCTGTGGATCATAACATCCATGGAATGGCATTTTGGTCATTCTGAAAAAAAGCCATTCAGAAGGTAATTAGAGATGACGCCTTCCAGCGCCATTCCAAAGGACACACCTTCTTACATACATTTATTTGGACGTGGTGGAACGTCGTCATACGCCCGTTGGAACGCGTTTGTGAACTAACAAAAAGGTTTTTGTGTTCGTTGTAGCTGATGGTGGATGGTCAAACTGGGGCCCATGGTCCGACTGTAGCGTGACGTGTGGAGTTGGTACGAGGACTCGGAACCGAGCCTGCACCGATCCTGCACCAGCTAACGGTGGGGCGGACTGTGCTGGACAAGCTCAGGAGACACAACAGTGCAACACGGGAGTGACCTGTCCAGGTAAGTCTATTCGGTAAACTACTAGCTATAGACATTGAGGATGCTATCAAACGATTCTAAATGGCCCGTTTAATCTGAATTGTGGTTTATGAACGAGCATAAACGTACTATGGTGCGCCGTCAAATATAACTCAAACATTGTGTTGTGCCTTCTTACATGAACGGCGTGGAACGCCCCTAAACGCCCACTTGATTGTCGATTAACTGAAAGTGTTGTGTTTTAGCTGTAGTTGATGGCGGCTGGTCAAACTGGAGCCCATGGTCCGACTGCAGCGTGACGTGTGGGGTTGGTACGAGGTCTCGGGACCGAACCTGCACCAATCCTGCACCAGCTAACGGTGGGGCGGACTGTGCTGGACAAGCTCAGGAGACACAACAGTGCAACACGGGAGTGTCCTGTCCAGGTAAGTCTATTCTGTAAACAAGACATTAGGGACACTGTCAAACGATTCTAAATGGCCCGTTAGATTTGAATTGTGGTTTGTGAACGTGCATTAACATGCTATAGCGTTCCGTCAAATACCATTAAAATGTTGTGAAGTGCCTTCTTACATCCCTATGAACGGCATGGAACGCCCCTAGATGCCCATTTGATTGTCGCTTAACTGAAAGTGTTGTATTTTAGCTGTAGTTGATGGCGGCTGGTCAAACTGGAGCCCATGGTCCGGTTGCAGCTTTTGCATGACATGTTCAGTTGGTACGAGGACTCGGAACCGAACCTGCACCAATCCTGCACCAGCTAACGGTGGGGCGGACTGTGGTGGGATGCCTCAGGAGACACGATCATGTCCAGGTCAGCTCTAAACTCCATATTAATTAAGGTTTGTGAATGTGCATTGATGTTTTCTAACATCTACCTGCCCGAAATGACACGCCTGTGAACGGCGTTTGGGTCGGTTAGTAAAACTTTTGTTCAGACGGCCATGGGAGGGATTGTGTAAAACGACACTACATAGACGATGGAACGTCAGTAAACTTAAAGTTAGTTTTATGCATCATTTTCAGCTGACGGTGGTTGGTCAAATTGGGGTCCATGGTCCGACTGCAGCGTGACGTGTGGACTTGGTACGAGGACTCGGAACCGAGTCTGCACCAGCCCTGTGCCGGGTATTGGTGGAGCGGACTGTGTAGGACAGGCTCAGGGGACAGAAACATGCAACTCGGGGGCGCCCTGTTCAGGTAAGTTTGTTCTGTAAACTCAGGGCGTACAGAACGCTGCATGACGACCCGTTAAGTAAAGTTTCTGAACGGGCATAAACTCTCTGTTACCTCCATTTTGGCCAAAATGAACGATATGTTGACGGTCTGACCAGGATTGAAGTTGCTCATCGAAACATTGGGACGTCAATAATTTGCCATCCACTCACCTTAAAAATCACTTTATGGGACTTTCTCCACCATTTCTTTTGATGATTGACATGTACTGACATTAATTTTTCGAATAGCGACCTTTTATTTGTTTTACGTGGATTTGAGCGATATTACCTTGTGTTTGTAAGAGGATCTGACGAACAAAATTAGTAAAAACAACACCCAATTGGTTCCGAACAAAACTTTTAGAAGTGCTCCTCGGGTCTTGACAATTGAGAAAACCTACCAGAAGGAAACAGCCACAACTACTTTAAGATGGAAATCTAGTATTCTAATTACAGAGAAACGGTTACGTGATAACACATGCGCTTAGTGTAGTATTCAATGAAGAACATTCATCATGATTATGTTTTTCATATGTCCGACGTTTACTCCGACGCTGACAGCTCCCCATAACTTCTATGTTGTACTGAGAACTGTCACAATGACTGATCAGCTCAGAAACAAAAGTTCTGAAGTCTACAAGGATACGACGGCACAAGTCCAAGATGTAGTAAGTTTACTCTTTTACTCTCCTTTGTATAGTATACTCTTTGTATTAGCTATCGAACTATCGGTGACGCCCCATACGTCGCTCTTTAGCCTGATTGAATCGTACTTATACATGTAGCAGCCGTAGCAGCCATAACCATAGCCGGATATCCAAACCTACCATAGCTCCAGAATGTCCACTATTTGCGGAGAGGAGACTCGGGAGTTATAATAGGTTTGGATTCCAGGCTACCGTAACCGGTCAGCCCCTAGGCCTGGACAGCGAGAGTTTGCGTTATACAGACTGTTCGCTCTTTAACTGGCCATTTCCGTTATATAGCAAAAGTCAAAACAATACTTATGTGTCTGTATTAATATATACCTATACTAGTTGAGTGGCAAAGCATAAATCATAACTGCAGAAAAGCTAATACATATATTTATTCTCAATTATGATAATTGACATAATCCATACCACACATGTTATTTCGCAGAGGAGGTGACAAAGGTTTGCTATTCATCAAATGCTTAACGTTCATATACGTTACTGTCTTTTAATTGTGTTACTAGCTGGAGCAATATCACTCGAACAGTCCGAATAGCGACGAGATTGAGCGCGTTGAAGTAAACGACATCACCACTGTCAATGGCCAAGTTGTTGCAAACTACACCGTGTATCTGCGGACTGCCAGCTCTACTGAAGGGTTTAACCTGGAGAACAATATCAGAGAGGCCGAGGCCCTGAACGTCGAAGACAACCCCTTTGGAATAGACTTCACCTCAACGTGAGTTTTGAAGGTCTTTTCCTTTGCCTAGACGGTCATGTTTTCGTGGCTGTGTATGTTTTTGTTTGTTTCTTGGTTGGTTGGTTTGTGAACAGCATAATTCGAAATGTAATGGATTGATCTTGATGGTATTCGGTATGTTGGTAGTTGTTGGCAAAAAAACAACGAGAAAGTTATGGGGGCCATCTGGCGGCTTTCTAAGTTACTGTAGCAAGGCTTATGGAGTCGTAAATACGTGGCGTAGGTTTCGGCCCCCTGGCAGATTTTTTTGGGTGGAAATTCAGGAGACAATTTTGTGTCAATAGTCTACGCGCCTGTGTACAGCGTGTGTGTTTGTTTTTGCTGATTATATGACTTGTCGTACACGTACCGAAATCAAACAACAACGTCCATTTCCTAGTACTTCAAACATTTGTCTGCTTAATGTTAGTTATACATTTCTCGTCCGAAATCAGTCCCAGATGCCCACGACAACATCATCTACTCGTGACAGCAGTATTTCTGGCAAAATTTTACACTGGAGTAGCACAACTCACCGTGGAAGATAACATATCCCTCTAGGCTACAGCAGCTGCTGTTGTTTGGAGTCACGTCTCCAAACTCCGACACACCGGCAGCCTCGCTTTGGTGCAAACTCACGCACGTTCACGTCAAGAATGTGCTCTCGCGTTGATACAATCAAAATGGCGACAATATCTGGAATGAGGTCTATTGTAGGAATTGCACCATAGTCATTAGATGAAACTTTGCGTTCCCTTTTTTAATGCAGATGCTACGTTGGCGGTAGAGATGGACTCTGCCAAACAACACCAGGGAACGTCCGTGAGTTTAAGATAAAAGAAATCATTACTTTTTAAGCAAAATTGCTCAACTTATGATGACAATAGCATGCCAAAAAGGTAAAAACTCTTAGATTTTGTACTAAGGACGGTAGTAGTATATGGAGTGATGTATATTCGATAGAAGGGTGCACTTTCCGAACTATCTTTATTTCTTTGATAATCAGTTCATTTCATACCTATTTATTGCAGGTGCTGGCAGAGCCAGACATTGTACATTCAATTTCAAATATCCATTTACAGAGCACACACAATTATATATATAGTACAAATATTATATGAACAATGATTTTTACTTGTGAATAATTTTCACGCGGTCTCTGTTTCAGTTCAACCCGGTATCTTAGCGGGGATAATCGTGGGGGCAGCGTTGCTAGCTGCCCTACTCGTCGCCTTGCTGTGCTGTCTTTGCCCTTGTCCTATATGTGCGCCCAAATACTAGTAAGTTAGTAATATAATGTGTATATTCTTTCCCCTTTTACAGTGTTAATGCGTTTCTACCTTAGTTATCACTTAACTTCTGATAATTGACATTTAGACTACAACTATAGATCTATAGTACTATTTAGTTTGCTCTTACATCTTGGAAGTACGGATGCCCCTGTAGCTCAACTGGTAGCACCTTCAGAGTTGAGCTCCTTGATCCAATAAGTTGGATAACTGGGAGACCCCGGATCAAATCCTGGGACGCGCATCTCGGCTAGGCTGCACCCGTCTTTCGTAAGGGACGTAGAATGGGGCTTCCTTGTTCGAGAAGGTGCCTCGTGCACGTAAACGGGGGAATTAGAAGGGCTAGCAATCCCTCCCTGAGAAAATATACCCTGCTACTGAAACAACAAGGCAACTTGCTGACCTATGTACCAGTAAGCATTACAAGGTGAACAACAACAACATATCTTGTAAGTGATGAACAAATGTTGTTGTTTTCCCTTCAGTTACTTCTACAGACCGAAGCCTTATTACCTGCGGCCAATCCGACGCTATTTACCGATGAGGCACGGTCCACCGCTCAAGACCCAAGCCCACCCCTTCCCGAGGATATACAAACCGGCTCCGCCCTCCTACCCTCCAACGAACAGTCAGTCACTCTCCACCGATCTCTATGATTCCATCTCCGACGTTTCATCAACTGGATCTGCATCTATACGACACCCACCCGAGAGTTTCGCGCCATCATTATCATCATCAATGATCATTGCAAAACTAAAATAACTACATTAATACATTCTCACTGATAAACAGTCTTTTTTTACATATTTATCTTTTAAAACATCTATTACACATGTTATCAAAGGCATCGTTGCATTTAACAGTTTTTTTTTAATTTTACAGTTTTAATATTTCCACACATGCATCGCTTATATTACATAGTTAGATTGCTAAATGTTGATTAAGTAGATTTCAGAATATATCGCAGTATTATATATAACGTAAGGCTTAATGCAATGTTTAATTCTAAAATGACGTGTAGTATCTACTACGCATTATAGTGATACGTCGACGTAATGTTGAATCAGTAAATACGGTAGAGGGGTTAAAGTTTGTGCGTATCGAATTATAATCATACAGTTTAAATCCACTATTTCTGACAAAAATAAAGATATATATTTTTTCTTTGTATCTTAATTCTTTGCATCATCTGATCGAACGTGTTAGCATATGTTCACATGATCAAATGTCCTTGGCCACAATTAACTTATGCGTGTCATATATATATATACATGGCCTCCGTCGGTCAGTATTGACCATGGTAAAATCCTAATTCACAGCAGCCCTACAGCGTCGACTATGGCTAACAGCCCTATACGAGAATGGCAGTCTCTGCCACAAAAATTACATCTGTAAGCTGTCTCAGCTCTGTTGCAAAGCTCTTTTCTGCGGATCCGCTTTCTTCTGCACAGTGCATCAGTCTGGCTTCTCCTGATTTGAGCTGTCTGGACAGTGTGCATCTCCACCTGGAACGGTCACTTGCAAGGTCCTCCCAGTGCTCCGTATCAATATCTAGAGCCTTCAAGTCCCTCTTGCAGACATCATTGCGTGTCAAGGAATCCGAGAATCAGCAGTGGATCCAATGATGGGCTCATATAATCTGATTGGCCTTGGTACAATACTTAGCATAAATCCATAAATCCAATGATGACCGTCTACTCATACTACATAAGTCAATGATTGCCCCCCTTTGTACCCTGCCATGCAGGTGATGACATAATGCAGATTTCATTTAGCAAAATGCTGACCACCTTCCCATTATCCAGCGACATTGAAAATCAGTGAGGCGTTTTGCACGTAAACACTGAAAGATTTGATTCTGGTGTCATGATGCTCAATTTAAACGTACAAAGGCTGCGGAATATAACATATGATATATCGTAATATATCATGTTGCACTTAAATGTGGAAAATTGACTGTTTTGTGCTCCTCATTAAATTGAATTACAATTGGGTTTTCCGTTGGCGCCATGTCCGGAAAAGTGCCAAATGTCATGACCTTTCCACGCGTCAAAGTAAACTACACCTGTCGGTGGCTTTGAATATTTTAATTCTTGTCAAACCTTCTTGATCTTATATAACACATATATTTGCAACTTTCTGTTGTTGTAGTTAAAGCTGTAGCTGTAAAAGTCCCGTTGCATGCATAGGCAGGTCAACATACATTTGAGCATTTATACTTTTTTACCAGGCTACTGAAACTCGGCCCCTGAATCACTCAATCCCCGGTATAATTAGCTCGAGTTCTTGCCGTGTAACATTGAGCTAGTCAGGTCAGGTCGTTACAGTTTAATTAAAGCCAAACCCCTGGTAGCGCTCCAGTTAATTGAATAAAGGCTTTCAATTTTGTGACCCACCTTATCACCTTATGATGAGTGATCAGTTCGACAGGAGAGTTTAGCTAGCTCACCGGATGACCACAACAAGAGGTTAAGAGAGGCTATGACGCATGCCGGTTGTTCAAACTGGATAGAGTCAGCACAGGAATTTTTACGCGACTTTTAACGTGCATCCACACCTTACAATGGTCTACTTCCGGTCTTCTATTTGTTTTTCAGTCGATGAACTAGAACAATTTTTGTATTCAATAAGGTGATCTAAGATTAAGAAGCCAAACTAATCAAAACGCTGTCAAACTATAACACTGGGTAATAATGATCGTTAATGTGGGTTCTGGACTCTAGCATTTCAAGATCAATGCAGAAAATTGTCTCCTCACAGGTAGATCAGTTTTGTTTGAAGTACAGACAAACATACGTGCGGGATGAGTCTGTGGGGAGGGGTAACAATGGTGGGGTTTGCTGGACGTACTGAGGAAACACGCTTATTTACACTATCCGATAACTTCCAGTCGTTATCATTCAGATATGAAGGAATTCCTATAATCTTTTCAACAGCACCTCCCAACGAGGTTATTGGGAGAGATACTACTTATTATTTTCTTTGTCTGTTACAGACC
Source organism: Branchiostoma lanceolatum (assembly GCF_035083965.1). Lineage (NCBI taxonomy): Eukaryota > Metazoa > Chordata > Leptocardii > Amphioxiformes > Branchiostomatidae > Branchiostoma > Branchiostoma lanceolatum. Next base: position 7,626,494 of record NC_089734.1, read on the forward strand.
TTTATATCTACCAGAAGCAATCTTTTAGATACCCCCCCCCCCACACACACACATATTTCGAATGTTGCGCTACAGCCCATTAACACTTAGTCTAATGAATTCTATACTACTGTGACATTGTCCTGACGTGAAGGTATACTGTAAGTTCCTATGATGACATAATGACTTATTGTTATGTCACTGGTATATTAAAGGTGTAACACATCAGGAGCAACTATGAAATATCACAAGATTATAAGTGATGTTTGAGGTATATATTTTGAGTTGTGCGTCAGATGATTTAAGCTTATCAATCACAAGACGTGTGCCTAATAATAAGTGCACAACAACACTCAGATTACAGTTAGGGAAAACAAGCGTCAAACCCTATACATTACTTTCAAACATGACGCCATGACGATTTAGATTAACATCTTTCGTGCTGTGTCTAAGCTAAGGGTGTTCATCATTGGAGTTAATTACATGAAAACAACGTCAATCTCCCAGAAGGACACGTAACTTCTGTGGAGGGACAATACCTCAGGAATGTACAAATCTACTACGAGGACTGACTGGTTAACAATGACGTATCCAAAACCCTCAGGCAGAGAGGTCAAATTTAATCATCCAGCTGTTTACGCCTACAGCCAACCACAACAGTAGGAAAACGCCGATCTTTCTTTTGAATCTGCTGATTATTCAACGTAGCAAACGGTTCATTCTGTTACATTCCTTGCCGTCCTCGTGCTATATAAGCAAATCCTGATTGTAAGCAACCTCTCAACGGGTATGGTATTTCAGAAGTTCAAACAAACAAGTACGGTGTGACATTTGGCACGGGCTCAAATGTCTGATTTCTTCTCTTGACGTCAGAGACCACGTGCAGGGACCGTTCATGACGCGACCTTCATGCTTAATGATTCACTCCGACCGGACTATATAAACTGCTGTGGTCCATTTTTAGTCACAACAAGGTAGAGAAACAGAAGAGACAAGACTAAGAAAGAGTCATATTTTTTACAATAAGTTATTTTGATATCTATTTATTTGTTTGTTTGCTTGTTATTTTTTCGAGATGCAGTTCTCAACAATATTCCTCGCAATGCTCCTCGCAGCAAAGTCAGCAATGGGTAAGTACCTGTCATCTCTTCTTGATAAGTTTAGGAAATTGTTTCAGACTCTGAGAGAAAAGTCCAATGTTCGCCACTTGTTGCGTAGCTCTGTAGAACGCAGTGTCATACGTTTACAGACATTTCAAGATTTTCAAACACACTTAACGTGCTTCAATTGCCGGGAAGAAATCGCACTTTACCTGTGCTAGCGCTCAAGATTCAGGATGTTGTTGTCAGACGAGCGTTTGGGTGGTCTGGGGACGGAGTAGCTTTTTTCACGCGATTGCTTTTATAAGGCGTAGGTCTTGGCGTCAAGAAGACATTACACCATTTTTCGGACAGGCGTTGGTCCATACTAAATAGGGGTAATTTCAGAGATTTTTGCAACCACTGGACTGGAAGAGAGCACGTAGAATTGGTCAGTCTTGACCATAGAGGATGGGTGACCAGGAACTGGGGCCCGGGTAGAAATAGATATACAAAATGTATCAAGATGTCTACAGGATTCTTTACATTATGACGAAAAGGCTTGTTCTTTCGAATTACGTTTATCTAGTTGAAAACAGAATAACGTATTTTTGGTATAATTTTGTTACTTTAGGGCAGTTTCTGGTATCTGCAAACTTAGCAGCATTCCAGTTTATTGAAAAGATATCTTCTCTGACCGTAGTTTTTTTTTTACCTGTCGTTAATCCTTGTTATTTGCTCGATCAAATGAGTTGATATTTGATGTACCGTGGGAATGTGGCGGACGGTTTGCTGTTGCGCAGAAAGGTCCCAGGGCATCCTCGAAGAACAAACACGCTAATTATCCACATTATATCTTGTCATGTACGTATACGCCCTACTGTTGTACTATCACGAGCGTCAGTGTCTTGGTGTAGCTTGGACGGGCAATTCTAAAGAAGGTCAGGATAAACTATCAGACAAATGTCAACATGGGCGGGTCGTTTTCAACATCTCTACTACCACTGTCAGTTAGTCACTAGGACAAGTACAAAATCTACCTAAAAACGATCACATCTTGTGAGAACGTGTCAATACTACCTGTATTATTCATCGATTGCTGCTGCTTGATTATAAACTTAATGAGAAAATCCTCGCAAAAAGTTTAATGAACTAGTGTAGGTTAATGTGCCGTTAACGACCTTCCAGTGTTAGAAATTATAGTCATTGCGAGAAACACCGAGCATTATGTTGTTACCGGCTTATTCATACAGCTTTGACCACGCAGTGTGCTCATTTTACATGTGCCCTACTATACAGGTATGTATGAAAATTCTGTCAAAAATGTATATATGAATAGAACACACCCAATTTGCCCTTAGTTTAATGCTAATTATTTCGATTATGACTTATCACACATACGTGCCCTAATGTTGCACTATCACGAGCGTTTGTTACTCGGGTGTAATTAGGAATAGCCATTCAGAAGAAGGTCAGAATATGATATCACACAAATATCAACATGGGTGGGTCACTTTCTACATACTCGCCCTCAAAAACTACCAAAAAACGATCACATCTTATACGTGACAAAATCATATATACCATTCATCTATCAATATAAGCTGCTAGCTTGATTGAAAAATCAATTAGAAAACCCTTGTAAAATGATTCATGATCTAGTCATGCTTTTAACGACATTTTAGTGCTACAAATGATAGTCGTTGTGAGAACCGTGCATTATGTTGTTACCGACTTATTCATACAGTTTCGACCACACATGTACAATACGCAAAGTGTACATGTGCTACACCATACAGGTATGTCCCCAAAACTCAGTCAAAAGTTAACGTTACATACGAGTAGACCACACGCAATATCGCCCTTATCATAATGCTTATCATTCTCATCATATCTTATGTGGTATACGCCCTAATGTTGTACTATCACGAACGTCATCTACTTGCCTATCTTAGGTGTAGTTTGAAGTTGCACTATCACGAGCCTCGGTTACTTAAGTGAACTTTGGACGAGCAATTATCAAGAAAGTAAGAATAGAACAACATTGGTACAATTCTTTTTCACAAATCAGTAGAAATGGGAAAAAAATGAATAGAACGCGCCCGATTAGCTATAAATATAATTTCAATTATTCTCATTATATCTTATCGGGTTTTTGCTCTAGTGTTGTACTATCACGAGCGTCAATTGCTTGGGTGGGACGAGCAATTAAATACGATTTTAATCATTCTTATTATATCTTATCGTGTTTACGCCATAGTGTTGTACTATCGCGAGCGTCAGTTGCTTGGGTGGGACGAGCAATTAAATATGATTTTAATCATTCTTATTATATCTTATCGGGTTTTCGCCCTAGCGTTGTACTATCACGAGCGTAAATAACTCGGTTGGGACGAGCAGTTTTCGAGAAGGTCAGGATGAAATGTCACACCACAGCGGTACATGTGTCCCATTCAGACATGTTTTCAATTCAAGACTCAGTCAGAGGGAAAACACGAATAGAACACGCCTAATTTGCCTTTACACATCAGTCCAGTCGTTACGCCCTTGTGACATCGGCGCCATCTCCGACTATACAAGAGTTCCTTCACCCCCAATGATTGAATTAATTAAGCATTGGGCGTGTCTATCTGTCAGCGGTGTGTCTGTATTTCGTACGTACGTCAGCAGATGAAGTCTGACATATCTGACCGTCTCGTTACGTTCATATTTCTAGCTTGAGTTGACTCAGTGTACACGATAGTCACGTCATATCTTTTTATGTCGTAACAAGACTAGCGTCATAACCTAAAAGTGATGAAGTATGTCAATCTTACTTTATGAATTAGGATTGACAAAACACTGCAGAAAAAACACACATTTTGGAGTGTAGCAAAGAGACGTGACGGCATTTCGGTCTTGCATAACAGATAGAAGACATTAATATAGTATGTTTTGATGTATATGAAGTGACTAGGTGGAAATATATAATATGTATTACAGCTAAATGTCACTCCTGGTGGCCATTACAGTGGCTCCATAGCGTGCTTTACATAGATTATCACTTCACATCTGTAAGTAGCGACACCTATAGCTGCAGTGCAAAATAAACCAGACAGAATTATCCCTGAGGAAGGTGACAGACATTCACCGAAACGTCGGCGTGAATAAAACACTTGTTTTGTTATCAAAAGAGTAACCAACCTGATGAGACTATCCACGGAACGATCCCTTTTCCTAAGTATATATTAACACTTCGTTTTGTTCTTGTGGTAGCTGCTTGCCCAGCAGGCTATAAGGACGGTGAGTACGAAGGAAAGTGCTTCATGAGAATCGACTGCCAGACCTGCAAGACTTCCTACCAACAGGCCAGGGACGTGTGTGTGCTGAAAGGCGGCCAAATCGTCACCGTCCAGACCGAAGAGAAATACAACTTTCTGATACGGAAAGACTCACACAGGGCTTTCTGGATCGGACTGGACGATATTGAGACTGAAGGTAAGATGTGCACATGTATTAGAAATTGTATCCGGCAGACAAGTACTATTGTAGCTCCATTTTCAGATGGTTATTGTAGATTTGTGCTTGCCTTTGTGTGTGTGTGTGCGCGCGCGCGCGCGCGCGCGCGTGTGTGTGTGTGTGTGTGTGTGTGTGTGTGTGTGTGTGTGTGTGTGTGTGTGTGTGTGTGTGTGTGTGTGTGTGTGTGTGTGTGTGTGTGAATGTGTGTATCAGGTCGTTTTTTTTTGTGGGTGGTTTTCTGACATGACTTTTTCCAAATGAATTCAAGAGACATTAACGAAAATTCTGCTTTCCAGGTTCGTTCGTATGGAACGATGGATCGCCCTTGGGGTCGCTGACACCGTGGGATTCGTCCGTGGAAAACACAGACGACCGTGACTGCGTAGCTATGGGCAGGGAAACCCAGTTCAGATGGGTGCACACGGACTGCAACTTCAAACTTCGGTATCTTTGTGAGATAGGTAGGTGTAGGCATACGGCCATACACACCATAAGCGATCTTCTCAAATTCAATTGGGAAGTCAATATGCCTTTAGGAACAAATTATAAAACAATATCTACACACGTCTAAATAACCAAATGTTCAATCTAGAACGATCGGAAACTCATAAGATCCAAGACAAATGAAGATGATGCAATATCTTTTTACAGATGCCATTCCAGATCTGCCTGTTTCTGGCGGTGACGGTGTCCTTCAACCGGTAACCAAAGCAACGCCTCCTGCAGTTACCACGCCAACCCCTTCCAACTCAAAAGTCAACGGTCAGACAACGCCCCAAGTGACATCTGCCGGTTCTGCAGGCAGTGACCAGACGTCCGACGGAGGCCAGAAACCTCCGGGGCCCGTTTGTCCGGAAAACTACAGCGACGGACACTTTGACAAGTACTGCTTCAAGAGGATCGACTGCCAGGGGTGCAGGACAAGCTACGAGAACGCCAGGGCTGACTGTGCGAACGACGGAGGCAGACTGGTCCAAGACATCACGCAAGAAAAATACGAGTATCTTGTAAAGGAAGACCTGCTGCTGATCTACTGGATCGGACTGACTGACGTTGCACACGAGGGCACGTTTGTGTGGGAATACGGGGCTCCTCTCGGCAGCTTTCAACCGTGGGACGCGTCTATACCCAACACTAAAGAGGCCGACTGCGTCGCCATAGTGCGGACCAAGAACCACGCATGGGTGCACCTGGACTGCGCGACTGGACTCAGATACCTTTGTGAAAAACAAGGTGAGTGCGCGCGTCGTGTTCCTGAAATTCCTGGTGCTCCTGAAGTTAACCTTGAAAATGCGTTGATTATTCTACCTTGCAACAATGCGGATTTTTCTAGACTCGACTAAATTGGTTCTGATCTTTTTCAGCAATACTGGCATCTGAGCAACCACCGACCACAGCACCAAGCAATGTCATACCAGGTTAGTACACTTTCTGAGATAATTCTTAAACGTGTACCAGTGTATTATTTGTTTATAGACCTCCATACGATCCATAGATCATAATCTAATTTACAGACAGTAAAGATGGAGTCGTCTCTTTTTTTCCACTTACAGCTGTGAATGAATGTACCAAAACTTCGCCATGTGATGCCAACGCGTTATGCACCGACACTTCGGATGGATTCACTTGCCAATGCAACTCCGGTTACCAAGGAGACGGCTTCACCTGCTCCGATGTGGATGAGTGCAGTGCAGCAACGCCTCCTTGCGATGCCAAGGCGACCTGCACCAACACAGATGGTTCGTTCACCTGCAGCTGCAACGATGGTTACCTTGGCAACGGCCTCACCTGCTCCGATGTAAATGAGTGTAGCAGAGAAACGCCGCCTTGCGATGCCAATGCTGACTGCACCAACACAGATGGTTCGTTCACCTGCAGGTGCAGACCCGGTTACCACGGTAACGGCTTCACCTGCTCCGATATGAATGAGTGCAGCGTTAAAACGACTCCTTGCGATGCCCATGCTGTCTGCACCAACACCGAAGGCTCCTACACCTGCACTTGCAGACCCGGTTACCAAGGCGACGGAAGAACGTGCTCAGATGTGAACGAGTGCAGTGCCGGAACGCCCCCTTGCGATGCCAATGCTGACTGCACCAACACCGAAGGCTCATTCACGTGCAGATGCAGGCCCGGTTACCAAGGCAACGGCCTCACCTGCTCCGACGTTAATGAGTGCAGTACAGGAACGACTCCTTGCGACGCCAATGCTGACTGCACCAACACAGACGGCTCCTATACCTGCAGATGCAGATCCGGTTACCAAGGCGACGGAAGAACATGCTCCGATGTGAACGAGTGCAGCGCCGTAACGCCTCCTTGCGATGCCAACGCTGACTGCACCAACACCGACGGCTCATTCACCTGCACTTGCAGACCTGGTTACGATGGCAACGGCTTCACCTGCTCCGATGTGAATGAGTGCAGCACAGGAACGGCTCAATGCGATTCCAAGGCGACCTGCATCAACACAGACGGCTCCTACACCTGCACCTGCAGACCCGGTTACCAAGGCGACGGATGGACGTGCTCTGATGTGAACGAGTGCAGCGCAGAAACGCCTCCTTGCGATGCCAAGGCTGACTGCACCAACACAGACGGCTCCTACATTTGCAGATGCAGACCAGGTTACCAAGGCGACGGTTTCACATGTATCCCTAGTACAGATGGATGCACTTTGGCAAACACTCCATGTGACGCAAATGCTGAGTGTCTGCACAGCGGCGGGTCCTTCACATGTCGATGCCGAGACGGGTACGAAGGAAACGGTCACAGCTGCAGCGACGTAAACGAGTGCTCGGCTTCGACGCCACCTTGCGGCTCTCATGCAGTCTGCACTAACACATACGGGTCTTTTACTTGCGAGTGCCAACCTGGTTACCAAGGCAACGGCTTCCAGTGTACAGACATCAACGAATGCTCAACCACGTCTCCTTGCGACCAGAATGGTGACTGCAGGAACACAGTCGGCTCGTACGTCTGCACATGCCGTGATGGTTACCAGGGCAACGGACGAACCTGCACGGACATTAACGAGTGCGCTGCTTCAACGACCCCCTGCGGTGCCAACGCACATTGCAGTAACACCCCTGGATCTTTCATCTGCAGATGCAACGACGGTTACCAAGGCGATGGCACTACTTGCAGTGACGTAAACGAATGTGCCGAAACGTCTACTCCTTGCGACGCTAATGCCGCCTGCACCAACACGATCGGCTCCTTCCAGTGTTCGTGCCGCGAAGGTTACCATGGCAACGGACGAACCTGCACGGACATCAACGAGTGTGCTGCCTCAACGTCACCTTGCGGCGCCAACGCACATTGCAGCAACACGCCTGGATCCTTCACCTGTAGATGCAACGACGGTTACCAAGGCGACGGCATCACTTGCAGTGACATAAGCGAATGCGCCACGTCCAGCCCTTGCGACACCAACGCGCACTGCAGCAACACAGAAGGATCTTTTACCTGCAGATGCAACGACGGTTACCAAGGCGACGGCATCACTTGCAGTGACGTAAACGAATGCGCCGCTACGTCCACTCCTTGCGACGTTAACGCCGCCTGCACCAACACGATCGGCTCATTCCAGTGTTCGTGCCGTGAAGGCTACAGGGGTGATGGCAGGACCTGCACTGACATCAACGAATGCATCGTCCCACCTTGCGGCGCCAACGCACACTGCACCAACACCGCTGGATCTTTCACCTGCAGATGCGCCACTGGTTACCAAGGTGACGGTTTGACCTGTCGGGACGTAGATGAATGCGCCACGTCCTCCTCGTGCGATTCCAACGCCGACTGCAACAACAATGTCGGCTCCTTCCAGTGCACTTGTAGAGATGGCTTCAACGGAGATGGAATCAGCTGTACAGGTACACCGATAGCTTCCTACCTCTCCTAACACTACTGATGTTCATAGTCATCTTCTCTATTCTTGTCCCGGCCCGAGTTTATTATGTGAAAATGCCCATTTGACTGCTTATAACTCACATTTCAAACTCGTTTCTTCTCATGCAGCTGATGGCTCTCCCCCAGATGGAAACGGTTCCGGGTCAGCTAGTCCTTCCGGTTCGGATGAAACCAAGTCGCCAACAGGTACATTTACAAAGCACAAGCTTTAACGTCTGTATCACTTCTTAGTACAACTCTCACCTTCTGGAAATTGCAACGAAATGCCCAACATGCACTATAGTTATAGCTATTGAGAAACTTATTTGAAGAAATGATTAGGGTTTATCAAATAGCGGGTAAATTCTAAAGACGGCAAAGAGTTATATTCAGGACAGCTTATTGCAAAAAGAAGAAAAGAGAATATCTTTCATTTTCTGGCTAACATCAGTATCGTCCGCTCGTCATTCCAGGTCTGGGTACAGTTGGGCTCGTGGCGCTGCTGGCATCTCTCGGAGCCCTCCTCCTGGTGTTCATGTGCGCCCTGATACTGTGGGGAGCTAAAAGACGACACAGGACCGCACCCAAGAAGTACATCGTTACATTCACCAAACCAATTTTAAGCACATCTGATCATTCTGATGAAATTTAACTTGGCATTACTTACTCTTGTTTGTCTGAGACGCAATACTAATGAAATGACCATCTTTTGTGTACCACAGATACTACGTTCAGGAGCCAATCCGAGGGGATCTGCGCCTTAAGGTAAGCAAGGAGTTAACTACTACTTCTACTTGTACTACTATTACTTGTACTACAAGTACAACTTGTACTTCTACTTGTACATTTACTACTTAAACTTACTAGTCTTCATATGCCAAATAATATTCTTTACTTGAATATCTCCAGGAAAAATGCACATTCTTTTTAGGTGGGTGTCCCTGTCTGTGTGTGTGTGTGTATGTGTGTGTGTGTGTGTGTGTGTGTGTGTGTGTGTGTGTGTGTGTGTGCGTGTGTGTGTGTGTGTGTGTGTGTGTGTGTTTATGTTTTCGGATTTTTGCATAACTTACGACAAAGGTCAATGTTGATTTTGGCCCACTGGTGACGTTGGTACTGCAGCAGAACCTTTTTTGTTTCCTTTAACCTGCACGTGACATGGTCTTGATTTTTTGGTGACGGACAGCTTGTGATGTAAGAAAGAAGCAGTGTAGGTTTGGGCCCCCTAGTTTTATTTCAAAGCCAAAAGCAGCTTCTATTATAAAAAAAAACTACCCAAAGAGGCACAATTGACATGTTTAGATTTCTTAGCATGATTTTGAAAGATGCTTGTGTTATTTTGTAGGATGCAGACACGATGTACAACCCTGGGCTGCCGAAGGGCACACCGCAACTACCGAGGAAGTCAGCCCCCAGCTCCCGTGCTGGTAGCGTCGATAATCTGGATGTCTAGACATCCTTGTCACAACTGCTTGTACTGTAACGTTATATAGCTGAGCTTTGCAAAACTGTCAAAAACTGAATAGCGTACAGGTAACGCCATTGCTAAGGCATGGATTACTGTAATAGTTTCCTCGCTATATGCATTATATATAGAGATAGCTTATACGTACAAGTCAACATACAGTTTTATTGTATGGCTACTAGTGCTACTTTAACAATACTGTATTGCTCTTTATTTCATCCTCCATGTTGTGTTTATGTGTATGTTTGCAATTTGGATGTCATTTCTCTGACATGACATTCATGTATTTTTTTAAGGACACTGATTTTTATGACTTTAAGCTCCTCTATACATTCCAAAGTTTAATAATCCGTCTTTATCATTAAAGTAAAAGTAGTAACCTAACGGAATACTACCGGTTGTATATACACAAATGAAATGCATATATATCAGACTCTTGCTATGATATCTACAGCATTAGCCTATAACTTCTAAACCAATCAAGGTTATATCCTTTGCTAGATTTATACAATTATTATGCGATTGTTATGCTGGCTGGCGAATCTGTATATTATTACTACAATAACGATTTAGCTATTAGTAAACATAGTTATAACATTAAAGGATGGCTTTATCATATACCAAATGTTGCATTTAGTAGGGCTACATTGAAAAACGTAGAATTGCTCGACCATATACACTGTGTTGAAGTGAATGTTACTGTTTCAAAAAGAGTAATATTTTCATTTGCTAGAGTTGCTTTTAAATATGTATTCATACTGATAATTTGGCTGAAATCCCTATAAAGGATAGCTTAGTTTTATACCGACGAGATGTTGCACTAAATAAGCCTACTCTGAAAATATTAGCATTACTTGATTTTTGATACTTGATACACAGCGTTGTATTAAATACGCTTGAAATGGCATAGGATGATATTTTACGCGATTCTAGTATAATATGTATTTACGATGACATTAAATACGACCTTACACATAATGAATGCTACTTGTCTTGGTGTCTTAATTGAGAGGGAAAATTGGATGAAATTCAAATAAAAATTTTAATCTTAACAATGTAGTAGTGTCGTCATCATTTATGGATATGGTGAGTATCGACGTGGCCAGGAAGGTTGAACAATAACTTTTTCATTTTTGTTTCTTCACGTCTTCTTATTTGACTTTGGAATTGACTTTGGCACTCTACAACATTGTTAGTACCCGTTTTCCAATATTTTTTTGCAAACTACGGCATATGTTTGCTCATTTAGCAGCGCTTCTTTTCGATTTACAGAATGGTTGTAGTTTTAGGGGGAACTGACAAACATTGATGCGCACGTGGATGTTCACCATACAGTCGAATCAACATGGCCTTTCGTTCTACCCAAGTTATACCACGAGCTGCAATGTTGGCTGGTTGCCCGCTAAGATGAGATCAGGACGACAAAACATGTTTGACCACGCTTGAAGAGAAGGCATAATTACAAGGCTTTTGCGCCGATCGCCCCACATCAAAAGACAAGGATAGATAATAGGCAAATTACGACTTATCATAGGTGTTATCATTTGTGTCTGTCAGAAATGTCGTGTCCGAAATGTTTACCTCGGATCGCACGTTTTACACGTAACCTACATGCAAATCACCTCAAAGATACCACTTAAGAACTGTCAAATCTAGCTCGTCTAAATGCTTTATGGCGATAGAAACGATAGCTAAAACGCTCCTTTATAAACCGGGTCTAAGAAGAAAGGATTGATAATGATAGTGTACAACTGTTTTTGTGATCCCGTCAAATGACCACACCCCATCCCGCACGTGTCAACACACGTATTTGCACAAAGTCTGACGGCATTGGGGGTGGGGGAGGGTGCGGGTCAACACAATATACCCCCCCCCACACACACACACATACACCCGGGCCGTCTTCCATCCTGAGTACCTCTCTTACCGACTGTGACAAAGATTGATATTTTGAAACGATTGATTTTCTAGATTTATCGTAATCTGTCAGAAGAAGACGAGAGTGATGCTAGCCAGGGGAGGGCAGGAAGATGTGACACCACACAAATTACTGTAAATGCAGAAATTGATTTCGCGGTAGGGGGAAAATGGAGTCTTCGCGGTGGTTTTGAGTTCGCGTTTGAGAAGACAGTAGCGTTACAGTCACACATTGGAACGGCTTTTCGCGGTGGTTTCAGTTCACGGTAAAGAGTTCACCATGAAAGCAGCGAAGTTCAGCATGAAACCACCGCGAACATTTCTGCATTTACAGTATCCTTCAAAGGCCTTGCCTGTCATCTGTAATTTCTAAGTATCCGGTAGCCTAAGGTAATGTCGTCTTCTTCAGCTGAGGTGAAGCATGATGCCTTTTCTATTGTTCACTAAAATATAACACACAAAGTCAAGTCGTTACTTGACGCACATTGTAATCTTGCACACTTGCGATAAGGTGACTTAATTTAGGAATAAAAGGTCACACTTTTCACACAGTGGGTCCGACGAGTTAAGTTCTATCTGTTGTATCAATAGCCTTGGGTGCAGACAGACAGCCTGCCGAGACTGAAGAGCCCATCGTCACAAATTAATGCTTCAACAATAGTTGAGAAACCGGTTGGATTATTTCACTCCAAGACACATCTACCGTCCCATTTAGCGAACCTTGCGTTGTCCTTGACACCCCGGGGTTACTAAGTTATAACAGACAGAAAACAATCATTAGGACGATTTTTACCATCAAATAGCAGCCTAACTATTTACTTCTGTCAAACTGCAAGCCCTGATTGTTTCGTTTATCCTTGTTTCTTCACAGAATGATCGTCTCACATCAATTAACCTTTGACCTATCGAATATAAACAAAGAGACGCCATTGTTGTTCAATCTGACCTCTGGCTACGCGTGTGACGTACTTCATAATAGACTTTTTGCACGTTTCGTTCCGAGCTGCTGATTGGATGCCTCAAGGGTTGGGCATCTGAAATCCGGTCCACCCTGAAGGGTGTTACATTCAGCCAAGTCCGATTAAAACATGTAGAGGCCAGGCCATCGGAGATACAAGCGAATATCATTTTAGGATCTTCATCTTGAATTTCAACACCTTAACGTCAACAAAGACGTTTCAAGTGCCGGGATTAATTTGTCAAGATGAAAACATCACTTCTTACTGGATTTGTCCTCATGGGGATTTTAGGCGGGGGTGAGTGTTATTTCCAGTTCAATACATATCGCAAGAGAGCATTTAGAATATCGTATTAACATATCACTGTGCCATATCTTCCAGAATATAGCACTACGTAAAGCTAGGGAATACAATGTTCTTATTTGTAGATCCATATGTATATCATAGTTCTTAAACGTCAACACATTCCATTGCTGCTGTCTTTGAGGCAATAAATCGTTGTGCAATGAAACGTGTGATATTCAAGGACTTGTATTGCATTTTAATCCCAGCCAAATTAGTATCTTAAGCTGAGAAGATAAACTTAAGACTTTGAGATTGTCGTGTTACAGGATCAGTTGCATTGAAACATGCTGGGAAAATGCAAATCTCAGCCACAAGTTGACACAGTTTTGAGTCATGAAGGGCGTAGTTCTGTTCGAGTTGATTGACCTTTCAATCGGACACGAATCTACAAAAGGCTCCATGTAGCCAGACATAAGAGAATATCAAGTAGTTTATTCATCTGATGGGTATTCAAGTAGAATGTTGTTTTCCTCCCACAGTTTTTGTTGTTGTCCTCCATGCATCTATGTTTGTATGTATGTATGTTTTACGTTCACAGACATATAAAACATACATGCATACATACATGCATGCATCTACATGTATAGAGCCCCCTCCCTCCTTTTACGTAATTATAAGATTTGGCTTGTCTCTTTCCAGTCAAGGCTTGGGTCTCGATTGCCTTCTTTGACAAAATTGTTGTTGAAAAGCTGTTGTTCTATATAAAACTTAGCTTTATGTCACTCTAGGATACAATTTTCAGGATAGAAACGTACCAACTATCCATCTTTAACAACTTATGCATTGAACTCGTCGTTAATGACTGTATCATGAAGCTCGTAAAAGATGACAGTCATCTGGCTTTTTAGGCGTTCCCACTCCACCCAATACACGTACATACCAAGGCATTTGTGTCCAAAATATAGAACCATGTCCAACTTTAGAAAAACGTGTACCCGGGCCCTCGTCGTTAATGTTAACTGTATCATGAAGCTCGTAAAAGATGACAGTCATCTGGCTTTTTAGGCGTTCCCACTCCACCCAATACACGTACATACCAAGGCATTTGTGTCCAAAATATAGAACCATGTCCAACTTTTAAAAAAAACGTGTACCCGGGCCCTTCCCTGGCTGTTGTGAAAATATACCCCAGAACATATACTGTATAAAGTACCCATGGTTATTAAGCGTAGCGTTAGGTGTTGTACGGTGACGGTTTGTAGTTAAATTGGTGTTCGCATTGACGTTTGTGTATATGAAAGTTGGAAAACAAAATTGATGAAAATTCACATTCATAAAGTTGATTTCAATGAAGCGAAACAAATCCAACATCCTTTTAAGTCCATCTTCACAATGGTTACGCTTCGGACCATTAACGATGACCTCCGAAGACAACAAGGAACATCACTTATCTTCCCTTTGTTAACATGTTCATCATATATTTATGTTCTTATTTGCTCACATCTTACATACACTAAACAATAAACATACGACACGAATTCAACATTTGCATCGATCTGTATGTTGCTGATAGAGGGAAAGGTTAAACTTATTAGGGGTGAAGCGAGGAACGAAAATTGAACTGGCCAAGCATTTCTCATCCTAAAGTCGGAGACATGTATTAAAGTAAAACGGAACAGTTTTGAACTGTGTCGAAAGGACATGTAGTTCTCGCTTTGCTAAGAAAAAATAATTGATTATCATATATTAGAGTAAAACAAAACTGTTTTGAACTGTGAAAAGACATGTAGTTCTCGTTTGGTTGAGAGAAAAATCATTGATTTGGCACAAATCATGATCACACATCATTATTTCAGCTTTGTTAGAGGGGAGTCCGAATTCAGTCTTTTACCCTCAATTCAGGGACAAGTATCAAAGTAAAACGGAACTATTTTGCACTGTGAAAAGACATGTTGTTCTCGTTTGGCTGAGAAAAAATCATTAATTTTGCAGAAATTGCACAACATCACTTCAGCTGCCAGACTGATTAGAAGAGACGGCACAAACTCGCATGTCCGAGTTAAAGAAGCACCAACATTCCTTCTGTTCGGTCATGTTCATCATAAAAGGCGTGCCCAATTTACGCACCAACTCTGTCATTTCCCGCTCAAGATCCCTTCCATCCTTTTTAGTGACACACTGGCTTAGTTCATGACGTCTTTAGGATAGGTCAGTGTTGAAGAAAGGTAGATAAAAGTGGAGAAATGAGGATTTTGCGTTATAATAGATGACACGTTGCCGAAACAATGCCAATTTTCAGCTGAAATTGGTTGTAGCAAATGTTGCCCGAGGGCCACTTATGAACAAGTGAACGCCCGAAACCTTTGGTTAAGAAGAATGATTTAATAAACCACAACACCCAATACCTGATCATTAACCTATTCTGATATGCTACAACTTGGGAACGCGAAGAGAAGTTGAATATATGCTGAAACCCATGAAAAATGTGCCGATAACCACTAAAAGAATTCAGCCATTGTCGGCAAGATCAAGCAATTAATAAGCAACAAATTATTCAAGATGGCGGCCATCAGGTCAATGACTTTTTCACATGTGGAATACATAACCTCTCGTCATGAAGCCCCCGTCACAAATAAGAAATTCAGCTCGGCCGACGTGTTGGCGAGCTTCAAATGTGCATTTTCGGCCGAAGTACGGCCGACGTCCTGTCGATTACGCGGGCTTCGGGCGATTTTTAGAAATCAAAGTTGATCCAAATATTGGCCTTTTACAAGGTTAGTCGATTCTGACTTCGTCCATGTCCAAGAGATGGTACCATCTCATGGGGGATTTTTAGTTTTTAGTGTTCCACGGATGTGCCCGAGATTTTCATTGGAAAATACGGTCGACGCTCGGGCGATTTTGAAATCTGGCGAGCTTCGGGCGATCGACAAATTCGGCCGAGGCTCGCATGAATTGTGACGCCGGCTTGAGGACAACTTGCAGGCCTTCAAATTAGACTTAAAAGTCACACAGTCATAGTCACTAGCATCAGATGGAACAAATGCGGTTTAAATTTGATTTTTGAACCTCCTTGAAGGTACACAATCACTTTTTTCGGTATGATATCCGGTCGAAAACGTCTAAATGTGGGGTCCTCGACCTTCATATCAATGCTCGACACAATAAAATGTATAATACGTGTATTTAAGAAAGTGGCTGAGCCAAACTTTTTGGCAAATTCCAAACAGGGTGGGAAGTTTGCCTATCGGGCACATGGTTCCGATGGGGGAGGGGGTATACGGATGAGGTTTGTGCGGTGTCTGAATTAACGCAAGTGACGTCTTTATATCACGAGGGTCCTCTTTGCAATTGCTCAAAACTGAGGATTCAACCACGTTGAAATACCATAGCTGGTGCTGTCATACACACAAAAACTACACAGGAATATATAAAGAAAAATGTCTTTGCGCGCAGTTGCACGAGAAAATGCTTTGCACAATATCTTCAGGGAAACGTGATGACGCTGTATTGTCGTTCTATGTTTCCTGTACCGTGGTTGAGTCGTGGTGCTTTGAAATAAGCTTCTCACCAATTTTGACCCTTGATTTATACGACTGACGAGAAACCTACACTTAAGTTTTAAAGTCGCATCCGTGAAAGGGCAGAACAATCAAAAGTAATTGTCACATTACATGCTTGAGATGTTCTTTTGTAAATTGCAATATTTAAAATTAAGACATAGATTTGACATTTTCTCTCACCATGACAAAGTATATGTCACGCAGCTGTTGACAAACTTCATCAGTTATATGTTTATCATTCATTAGTAGTCAGAGTTTTGTGCAACTCTAAATCGACTTCAGAGTAAAGTTTGCAGGCTTGTTATATATACATTAATGAATTTTATACATTATTTTACATATACACTTTTCTCGGTGACAGAATATTGACATTAGTATTGTCCTTGGTGTGAAAATAAAAGTACAGTACATTTCATATTTGAACAATTTTTTCAAAGACTAAGATTGATATGGTATATATTTACATAAGTTTTAACATGTTTGAGACAGGTGTTATGTCAGTGCAACAGGCGTCATGGTTGATACACAGAAGTAGAGTTTTGGTTACATTTTTAAATATTTCTTTGACAGTCATGTTTTGTTTCAGTTGGATTCTACTCTGCAAATGCCCAGCAGCAATATGGGTTCTGCCATCAGGCCTTTACTTTTAGGTTTCTAGGACACTGTTACTGGTAGGTACTAGTACTCGGTGTATAGTGTACATATGTATACTAGTACCATATGTATACAATGTGTTATATGTATACTACACTGATTAACGGTTGAAAAATAGACTTCTTCTGTATATCTATCATGTCTCGATATTTACTCTTGACAATCGTTAGTGTTCTGAATACTTTTTACTGAAAAATGACTTGTTTTTATTTCTTTATCCATCAAGTTTCATTCTGATTGACATCATATTTCATTTCTTAATGTTGGGCCACAGACGGCTATTTGTCTAGTTTTCAGCATTCTGCGCTTTCAAGTGAGTGTGTAAGATTTTTTTTGGGCAACGCCTTAGGGGTATAGCCGTTAGTATAGTACTACTATTGAGTTGCCAAATATTCTAGACATTCCACCAATGTGTGAAATTGGCAACACATCTACTGCTTTGGGCATAAAAAGGCCTTAGTTTGTGTACAATATTTCAGCTGTTCATCGATGTTTTATTCTCATTAGGAAAAACAGCGAAGCTCGCTGGACGGACGCGCAAAGTAACTGTGAGAGCATCCTTAGCGGGAGCCACCTCCTGACGGACATGACAGAGGAAAAACACCAAGAGCTGTTGAATCAGTTTTCTGACTTGGACTCGTACTGGCTCGGACTGACCGACAGAGCCACGGAGGGAAGTTTCGTCTGGGATGACCTGTCGAACAGTCCCCTGGGGTCACCGACACAGTGGGCTCCGAACGCGCCCAACAGCGGAGGAAAAGACTGCGTCGCCATTACAAGCAGCTCGGGCAATAACTGGGTCCCCACTGACTGCAGCACACCTCTGCCGTACTTCTGCGAAAAAGGTAGAAGGATTCTTTGGTTTTAAACTCACGGTGTGTCAAGGACACCGTTTTTTGACTGGATTGAAGGGTTCGTCACTACCGTGGCCGACAAGTACAAGTTCCTACACCCTTGCGTTATAGCTGCGCGAAACCGCTGCCGATTCTCTCGCGGCCCGATTAAAATAAAATACGTATTGACAACTTTGTAAACAGTGCATAGGAAATAAACTGTATTGAAACTTTCAACGTAATGCACTTTAATTCAATGTGCGATTATTGTATACATATAACTGTGTCTTTCTAACGATACGTTGAAAAATTGAAGTGATGATACAATTAGCACGGGTGTTCCCTGCTTCACTCCTTGATGTTTTCTCTGCTAGACGTGGACGAGTGTGCCGACGACCCATGCGATCAGCAAGCCGTCTGCACTAACACCAAAGGATCATTCACCTGCACCTGCAACGATGGCTACACAGGAGACGGTTTAACGTGCACAGGTATAGCAACGTTCTGTAAGCACCTTTAGGTAGATGATTAGATGCTCTCTATAGATGAGATAGAGACTTGGAGAAGGACAATCAAGCGAGACCTTACAGAGATGGGTTGCGGATGGAAGGGGGCGCAAAGAGGAGAACAGATGAGAAACTGTGGAGGACAAGGACGGTCCGCCTCGGTGTTAATAACTGTTATCCATGTACTGGCATGCGGCATCGATGATGATAGATGATATGGTGGTGTACATATCTGTATACGCCACCATTACACATGTATCTGAGATGTGGCGTACTCAGATATGTATCTGATATGTATATCCAGAGCTATCGATAGACTATTAAATGACTGTAAAGTAATAACTGGCTTTGTCTAGCATGTCGAAGCAAAATAAATGTATGATATAACCTCCTTGGACAGGTACACACGACTATAAAAGTTTCGTGGTAAGAAGACTTTCAAACAGTATCCACCATTTTTCATCAGCTCTGAATGGGTCGCCACGTGACCAGGAAGTGAAAGGTCACACAGGTAACGTGACGCGGGGGTGTTGTACTTTGGGGCCCGGGGGGGGGGGGTGCTGATGGCGGCCTTGATTGATGGGGAGCAGGGCCTAATGTGTACTGCCTCTGTAATGCACAATCTTATGTCATTTTAACGCAGCCCGATGCAGTCAAACCTGCGACGCAAACGCACGATGCCGTAACACTGATGGATCCAACTACGCATGCGTTTGTAACGACGGCTTCCAGGGCAATGGATTAACCTGCACTGGTGAGTGCTACGATACGTGTGATACGTTGACAAATCTTCTCTGAATAGAAGACTGCACGCGCTCATCATTCACTGTATGTTTAATCTAAAAGGCACTCTGGTCTGTGACAACCGCAACTCTATATTGGGGTTTCCGGAAAAGGTAGGCTAGGCTAGTAGGATGGGCTAAGGAAATAAAATTTGAAGCCAAACCCCCATGAATAACCTTGGAGCCCAGAAAGGGTAGCCTGCTGAGGTAGCCCACCCCGCTAGCTTGACCTACCTTTCCGGAAAGGCAACTATTAAGAATCATCGCTGAAGGGCGTGCAAAAATACCATGAAGAACTCTTCTTTCAAGCGCTTAATGTTGCAGTTAACATTACATAGAGATTATGTAGACATTGACGAACGCGTGACTCTCTTTTCTAATCAGATATAGACGAATGCATGGGTCCGGATAGTTGTCACTTAGACCACGGAAACTGTGTCAACACTCCGGGATCCTTTGACTGCTTCTGCAATCCTGGGTACCAGCGAACAACCGGCGCTCTTCACGAGTGTGTGGATGTGGACGAGTGTCTTTCTGAAAAGAACCGTCACCCCTGTTCGCTGGACGCACATTGCGACAACTCCATAGGTAGCTTTCGGTGCGAGTGTAATTCAGGATTTGAAGGAAACGGATACACCTGTGTAGGTACGTTCTCCCCGAGAATGACTGGCGCTAGCATTTTTTCTTATATGTATCTTATTACAATCATGTACATGTACATGTATGTACTTCATTGACAGACATATTTCTAGGATGCGATTACTTACTCTTTATATTTGAACACCCTTGTCTTCTGTGTGTGTGTGTGTGTGTGTTTGTGTGTGTGTGTGTATGTGTGTGTGTATGTGTGTGTGTGTGTGCTGTAATGTAGATAATGTGCTGATATTAGTATTAGATCGCGGTCGTTAGAATGTTTCACGTATGGTCGGATGTGAAGAGTATCACAGTTTTAAAGATCTTTGCATAATCGTATTGCCTTCTAAAAAGAGTTTTGTCAATCTAATTTAAAAATTCAATTACAAAACTTCTTCTTCTGTAGATGTTGATGAGTGTGCATTGGGGACTCACAACTGTGACGTAAACGCGAACTGTGTCAACCTAGTATTAGAAGCCACCGATCACGACGACGACCAACTTGGGTATTCTTGCGTGTGTAAACCTGGTTACCAAGGAGACGGCGCTACCTGTGAAGGTAAGCTGATGAGTTTAGTGAGTTGTTTCTCTGCTAAAGCTTCCGCTGTAACGGCAGAGATGTCTTGCTTGACAGAAAGAACCCCTTTGGGTGAGTCTTACAGATCACATGTCTAGCTGCCAGTCATGTTTGCTTGATACTTAAATGTGTTCCAACCCCACCCTCACCCCACCTCAGGACTTGCCGTTGATCGTCGAAAAGAAATAGCCTGGAGTTCAGCGTTGTTAGCTTTGGTCCGCTCCCAATGGTCGCTACTTTGGGAGTGGACCAAAGCGAACAAGGCTGGACTCCAGGCTAGATTTAAAAAAACTTTATGAATTTTTGCGCAAGATCAACACAGTCATAAAATGCAATTATGTAACCATTTTACAGACGCGAATGAATGTCTCGAGTCACCGTCCCCTTGTGATGAGAACGCGGACTGTACCAACATCGTTGGCTCCTTCACCTGTGCCTGCCGTGACGGTTTCCTAGGCGACGGTAACACCTGCACTGACATCGACGAGTGTGCCGGAGGCCAAATCCAATGCCACGCCCTAGCAACGTGCGTCAACACCGTGGGATCGTACCAGTGTCGCTGCCCGGACGGTTTCCAAGGAGACGGGATTACGTCATGTGCAGATGAGGACGAGTGTCTGGCGACCCCTCCACGCTGTCCCGTTAACAACGACTGCACCAATACCGTGGGCTCATTCAGCTGTCAGTGTAAAACTGGGTTCACCGGAACTTCTGACAACTGCATCGGTAAGAGCTCTATCAATGCATTGATTTTTCTGTGAACACGTTACGTATCAGAGGTTAAGGGCTATACATCAATGTTCAGATGATAATTTTTTGATTGTAAGCAGTATATATCTACAGATAAACAGAAAAGGGGAAACGTAGTCTCACCATGTTGCTCATATAACCGACTTGTACTCTCTAGGAAACCGGTATAGCTTGCTGCACTGGTATCGGTTTAAACTCTGATGTGTGCGTTTATATGGGAAAATGTATACATCATAAGAAACGGCCTTCTCTCAACCTGGACGGGAATGATACAAAACTCACGTGTCCCGAGCGATTGGATCAGAAAGCCGAGGAACTAGGAAAACCGCTTGAAAATTCCGGTATCTTTTTTTTTTAGTTTGAGAACAGTTTGATTCTTCATAATAATGAGAAACGTATATGATCTTTGCTTTCAGATGAGGACGAATGCGCCAATAACCCATCACTCTGCCGTTCACCGTCCGTCTGTATCAACACGCCCGGTAGTTACGTGTGTCAGTGCACGAATGGATACGTGTATGACGGCTCCCAGTGTGTGGATGCCAACGAATGCAATGATAATCCCTGTGACCCTAACGCAGACTGCGCAAACACAGTTGGGAGCTTTACATGCACGTGTCGTACTGGCTATGCTGGCAGTGGCCTTGTCTGCACCGGTGAGTAAGAAAACTTTATTTTTTGTCGTGATGCATTTTTTAAAAGTATCATAAAACATTTTCATTCTTCACATTCTTCAATAGTAGTACATGTGTAATATACTAAAAGGAAAATGCAGAATAACATCGTATCAGATTTCAATGTGTGACCTGACAATGCACAACAAAGCAAGAACTTGTCCCGTATTTAGAGGAATATAAGTACATTGTAAATGATAACCCCTTTCCACTAGATGGCGAGCGCTGAGCGACTGTACAAGGAATTAATTTGGATTTGTGGTATCCTTGATTCCATAGTTGGAATATGACGCGCAAGATGTGAATGTGTAGTTTAAAAGGCAATGAAACACACAAACGTAAATAAAAAGAAACATAAGATTTATTGCGCGATCTGGCAAACTTCTGGTCGTTCAGCTGTCGCAGATCCTAGTGGAAAGGACAAACCTTTACGATCTCAACTTGACCGAATCTGTATTTCAGATGTCGATGAGTGTGAACAAACACCATCGCCATGCCACGCGAACGCAGACTGTGGCAATACCGTCGGTAGTTACACGTGCACCTGCCATGTTGGTTACGAGGGGGACGGGAAGACTTGCACCGATGTCAACGAGTGTAGCCGGACTCCCAGGCCGTGTCATGAGCAAGCTGACTGCACCAACACCCCAGGCTCCTACACATGTCAATGCCGGGATCCTTACAGGGGAGATGGCACCCAATGCACCAGTAGGTATTACAGTCCAGCCATGTTTGACTCCGTGTGGGGAGTCTATGCTGTCGATGTGCGAGTTATTTGAGTGACAGCTAGTGAGTAGGAAGATGACCACAAAGGTCAGACTTGTCGGAATGGCAGGAAATGCAGGTATAGTTATAGGTTAGAGGTGGTAGAGCTAGCCGTTAATCAGACATGAGTCTCATAGATTAGATTACGTATACTAATCCGACGGTAGTAATGACTTTTCTCGGTCTGTGTTTTCTCAGTCATATATTTCCATATATATGTAGCCTCCATAGCTCTCTGGGCCTTTTCTGTGCTTATATATAATACACTTTTTTTTTGTACTGGGTCGTTTGTGCAGCCAGCCTGTAATCCTTTGGTAGGTTGGCTGCACAAACGACCTAGTACAAAAAAAGTCATCAGCAAAAGTATATTATAAGCCTTAAAAAGGCTAAGAGAGTCTGCTATTGAGGCTAATATGTATGCTAGTAACGTTCACCGTGGAGTATCAAGATGCGATCAATGGACGCATACCAACAATGTGCATATTTGATGAACAACGATTAAACAAGACATACGAGAAACTTTCATTCTGAATATTTCATGGAGTTGTGAGAACTCTTGTTTTACTTCTGATTCCATACTGTAAATGTTACTGCCGAATAACAGCTGATCCAATCCATCGTCCTTATGCTTGAATGTTGTCTACTTCAGACGACCCGAACATGAACTGTGTGACCAACGCTAACGGGGTGACAACCTGCACGTGTAAAACTGGCTACACCCAAAGTGGGAACACCTGCACCAACGTTAACGAGTGTGATGAGACACCAAGCCGCTGCCATCAACATGCGACCTGCACCGACACACCTGGATCCTTCCGATGTACCTGTAACCAAGGATACCAAGGAGACGGACGCACCTGCACAAGTAAGCCTATGTCGTATCAAATATTTAAACGACTGCTTTGTCATTAGAAAAATACCGAAACTAATGATTCAAAACACGTATGCTATCCCTTATTGTATTGTATTAGTAATTAGGATGTTAAGTTTTGTTGCCACACTTTGTATCGTGTACAATTGTCGTGCAATAAAGTTCTTCTTCATGATTTCCTCAAAGCTTGAACCTAAAATAAAGTCTACTAAAAGCACATTGTTCAATTACACTCATTATTTCATTGCCAGTATATCTACACCAATGCTATTCATGACTTGAAAGTTTGTTTGTGTTGGTAGATGTCACTCTGATGCAAAATTGAGCTGTGATAACCAACCCAGAAAAATGGACTTACCCTAATTTTCGACTGATCAGCTCCAGTCTCTGCGTGGAAATGAGCAGTGTACTGCATCTGTGACGTTACTTTATGCAGATAGAACAAGTGGCTCGATTATATTCATGTATCTTCCTCAGGAATGTCGTAACGATGCAAACAAACGTTCAGGAGTCTTTGGTTTATTCACACTACCATACCGTGAAACTCACTGCTGGATTTTGATGAATGATACAAAAATTATATGAACAACTGCGACTTATGACGAAATCTATCACTTTACATATATGCCATACTTTGTACCTTGTACAATTGTTGTGCAATAAAGTTTATTATTATTATAAGTGTATATTCAAATGTTCTCCTCATTGACTAGGTTCGTCTGGTGGGGGTACGTCTGGGGTCTGCACAGGATATGCAGGGGACAGTCACAGCCCTCATACCTACCAAATCGTGCTGGAAAGTGTTACCATGACAGACGAACTTAAGGACACTAACTCAGAGGCCTACAGGACTATAGCTGCAGAGATAAAAACTTCGGTGAGCACCAGTATTCGTTTTTAATTTGAAAACATCTAAAAGACAATAGGTGCGTGTTTTTTGCATGGCGACATGTTGTGTATCTACAACGACTTAAGATATTTATCTTTCAAGTTTTAGACTTTTATTGTAACAGTTGCACTTGTTAACTTGCACTATCTACCAGTATACTTTTTCTATGTATTGTATATTCATGTTGCAAGCCCTCGGGCAAGAACTTGCAAATAAAACTCCTTTGTTATATATTTAAAGTTATGCGACTTTGGAAATGTTGGCTATCTTGCTACAGCCGCTGATATTCAAGTATGGAAAATACCGCAAACTGTTTGGTAGGCAAAAAGTAGATAGCGTTGTCCTATTTATTTGGATTTATGGTAGGTACAATATGTGCCCAATGTAAGATTACTTTGGAAAAATGCATCTGAATGATATGTATTGCCTTGGCTATAGTATAGTCCGAAGGAACCTGTTTCAATAAAATATATATATCCAGTTGCTTGAGTAACGGTTTTCTTGCGTAATATATGTATATCTAACTAGCTGGATGTTTAACCTTCATCGACGCCTACGAAACATAGATCAAGTACATATGTACAGATTGAAGACACATTATCTGTATTAAAGCAATCTTGGATTCTTTACTAGGTGACAGCCGCGATGCAGAAGACACAGCAAGCAAACAAAGTTAAGAACGTCGTCGTCACAGAGTTGAAGGAGGTGAAAGGAGAGGTAGTGGCAGTGTACGACGCCTGTCTGGCAAACGCCAACACCGCGAATGGCTTGGAAATACAAAATGAAGTCAGAGCGGCCAGCAGCGTAGACAACTCGCTCGGCTTGAACCTGCGAACGGTCTGCTATCTGGAGTCAACCGACAGTGACTGCCCGACTGCCGCATCAGTCAATGGAGGTGGAGGTCAGTCAGGTCATTAACATAGAGAAGCCATCGCTAGATATTGGAGTCATGAAGAAGTACTGTATATATAACCTTCTACACTGTACGATTATCGGGGATCCGATCGTTGAGTCACAATGTTTAAATATAAATCTTAAAATACTTTAAGCACTAACTAACATTGGAACAGTCAGTGTGATCTCAAATGTGAATGTGTATGATTAAAAAAACACATTTTTGATTTTCAATTCTATCGACATCAGTCTTGCACTAATAATCGTATCCCCACACCAAAATGTTTTTAGTTTGTGCAGTTCAAGATATATGGGTTCATAAGAATAGATTGACCTAAGGCAAGGTGATTATATACATGTCTACCCTACAACGAGATATCAAAACCAGGCATTTCACTGCAGAATCATAGGAAGCCGCTGGGAGGCCAATTATCGAACTTGACTTTCGTTTTCACCTACCAAATACCCTAAGGGTCCATCCATAGCGTCACGGGTTGTGCAGTCTATAAGTACCCCCCCCCCCCCCCCACACACACACACACTGCACCGAAAAAATAGCCTTCTTGCCGAAAGTAATAAAGGTAATGGTAACCCTAAACGATATGATACACATTTACCCCCTGTGTCCTCTCCAGGATTGGACCCCAGTACGGCCATCGCGCTGTGGGTGTCCCTGGCCCTGCTGCTCCTGCTGCTGCTACTCGCGCTGTGCTGCGCCTGGAGACATCACAGGGGCAAAAAGTGAGTATACAAAAACAACGTTTACAAATCTATTCAGTAATTCACTAATTGAGTTTGTCATTAATACCATACAATACAACAGGGGCAAAAAGTGAGTATACGAAAACAACGTTTACAAATCTATTCAGTAATTCACAAATTGAGATTGTCATTAATACCATACAATACCACAGGGGCAAAAAGTGAGTATACGAAAACAACGTTACAAATCTATTCAGTAATTCACAAATTGAGTTTGTCATTAATACCATACAATGCCACAGGGGCAAAAAAAAGTGAGTATACGAAAACAACGTTTACAAGTCCATTCAGTAATTCACAAATGGAGTTTGTCATTCATATCATACAAATGAGAATTGCAACCGCATCCCATAACTTATGTCATGCAATATCATTTGTGTATCTTACAGGTACTATGATGACAAGTCAGACTATGACTACCCTCCCTCAATCCACGGGCCATTCTATCAAGTAAGTAATCCCAATAGATATTTATCCACAAAGTTGTATGAAAATCTTGCATTGTCTTAAAACGGTCATTATTCAAAACATTTTTATGTTAAGAATAATCATCAAAAACAAAACTTTAAACGCCAACAGCGAGGTGGGCGTGAGTTAACAACATTAACTTGAGTTGACATCAATAGTAGTTTTGCGTTATCTAAAAGGGTATTTTATGTGACGATAGTATGCCATGCGTGCCCGAGCGGACAAACAAAAAAGGAATATCATATGTTTAAAGAAATCAGTTGGAGTCCATAGCCAGTATAGGAAATTCATTTCACCTATCAAACATCAAAAATGAGTACCATAATGTCCGGAAGTATCTCTGTGTCAGTAGCCATGAATCTTCCTACCTGTAAAACATTAGACCAAAGCCAAACCCCTGACTTCCAATTCTCCTATTACACCATTTACACCTAACATCCTGCCATTCTGCACCACAAGTGTAGATACACACAAAGGCTAACAAACAAACAAGCACACCAACTAGTTAGAATACTTCCCTGTTCACGTAGGTACCAACTTGTAAACTGTTTGGAGAACATAACCACAAATATCCCACAGATGTTTTAAGGGTGTGTCTGACAAAAATGTGTGATGTTCATTGTCTGTTACAGACTCAAGATCACCCGTACCCAACAGCGACTGCACCTGCATCTACAGTCTGGTCAACTGTGAGTTCAGGAAGCTTTGTAACACGCTCCATATCCAGGCCGCCGCTTCCGCCACCCACACAATACTATTAGCTATATGTTATATTAGTGGTAAGTTCCAATGATATTGACAGCCAGAGACAACGAACAAAGCAGTTTGATACAGGCTTCTCCTAACCATTCCTCGTTATTGTTTGAGGCCGACGTTTCACACGTATATTTTCATCTTCAAACTACAAATTGTTTTTTCTTTTGATACATGTGCTAGGGAAGAGTGTTCCAATGGAGCCAGTTAACATTACATCTACCTTAGAAACAGTCCCTGGCGAAGGTAGTGGATACAACCCAAAACGTCTGACCGTTTGCAAAATCTGTCCAAAAGCTTCAGTAACTTTTGTGTTATGTTGTGTTGTTTCCACCTTACCATCAGTTTGGGTTCCAATACCATTTGACCTATTGAGATATGCACAATTAGAAATGTGAAATTTCAGCTTCCTACAGTAGCGACAAATGGTTCAGAATAAATATTCGATTGAACTGCTCTTCGCACGTAAAAACTAACATGCACTAGACACACATGTTCTAAGATTATCTCTCTATACACCCTCACCACTTCTGCACACCAATGTCTTGTGCACACTCTTCTTAGACTAACATCCTTCAGATACAACGTTGGGTTTATCTCATTTCTTGCTTTGCGGTTCTCTGCTTTAGATATGGCTCTATTATCCGCTTTAATATTGTCTTTTCATCAGTATTGCAACTTAAGCTCTGTGTGTTTCATTAATCAACGTACTTCATAACTTTTAAAGATTGTTTGAAATGTTATCTTTGTTAATATAAATGATTCTGAAGCAAGGTTGAACTGTAGGTTAAAATGAACTTACCCAAATGTTTGACTGTCCAACTCCAGTCTTTGGCAAGAGATGAAGAAGACTGAATCCTTGAGAAAAACTGCAACTTGTGTTGGCAATCACAGTTTCTTGCTTCAGAATAATGATGTTTACCTATTTGTAAATTTGTTTCTAATCTACTTTAAGATTACAGTAAAGAGAATGTAAATCTAGCATATTTGTAGACTAAGTTTCTGAATAAACGTATGTTAAACCTGCAGCCAGTGCCGGCGCCCGAGTATCTGGCAACCCGTCGCCCTTCCAGTCTGCGAAGAAAATCTATGTCACAATCGGCATATTCTGCTCCACGGAAACCATCTATTGCACCATCAACACTTTATTCCAATCCACGAAAACCGTCCCTTTCACCATCAGCATATTCCCGTCCTCGGCTAGGGTCCTATCCATCTACATATATCCCGGCCACACCCCTGACCCCCCTCGATGACATCTCATCTGAAGGCCGTGATGCTCAGTCGATTTCCTACATGACCGATGAGGAGCAAAACATGAATAGCATGGAAATCAGCTTTCAGATGAAGTAAAACGAAAAGCCATCTGGAAACCTTGTCACTGCTTGTTATATGAGGGGTGGCCAGTAATTTCTCGGCCTCACCAAGAAGTGAGGTGCACAACTCAAATCTCGGGAAATAGTTATATAGTATGAAGTGTTTTATCAATATCCACCAAATTTCACGTCATTGTGGTCATTGCTTTCCGGTCAACGTCCTTTTGACAATCAGTAGGTAAGTGACGAGAAAAACAAGGGGTAACTGAGATCAGAGCTAGCTGTGTGGGCCGTCTTCCTCATGCCAGGAAATCTACGAAGACATTGTCGAAACGGGATAGAAAGAAGTGGGTATCTGACTTTAAGCAGAGCAACTGCTGATCCGCACACCTCCGGTCGCATGCGCAGATCAATTGACCATTTTTCCCTTCTCTCTCGCCAAATAGTGTTCGGTGTCACTGTCACCTGAAAAGTTATGATCACAATGATATGAAATTCGGCAACTATTGATAAAAAAACCTCAAACTATATAATTGCACCCAGAAATTCGAGTTGCTTCTTATTTCTTAGTGAGGCCGCGAACTTATTGATCAACCCTTGTTAGTCGTTAAACAAAAATGAGACTTCAGAAAGGCCGTATAAACGTAATGTTAAAGAATTTTTTAAACACATGTACTCTAGAGGCAACTGACCAATTCCAAACCTAATAATTAACTTGAATGGAAATCATAAAATGACATGAAAAACATGTGACATTTGACAACAGTAATAACAGTGATAAAGTTTAATGGTAGAAAATAGTGAAATTAACATCTATTTCTTGTTTTTTCTTTTCCATCACTTTGAGGGGAAGATGGTTTCTGAGCAGAATACGTTGAGAATTAATGATAAGTTTCATTTTATAGATTAGTACTTAGAATTCTCTGGATGCATCCAGGGAAGCGGTATATATCCCTTGTTTAGTCCGTCCTTTTCATTGCTGGTAAGGGCCATAGAGGTATCATAGGTAATACATCAACGTTATTTATATGATATATAAAAGGTAATTACACAAAAATGTACATTTATTTTGGACTAGTTTGCTGTTTGGTATCACTATTACGTTGCAGCTAGCTATTCGCTTTACCAAAAAAAAGGGTAAAGCAGTTTTTAAAGTAATGGCGTTTAACTGTAAATTTGGCTAAAAGCTGGCATTGGTAGTTGTATTGAGACAATAATATCGTAAACATTTTGTATAGAATTTTTTACTGAAACCAAAGATTTTACATACGAAAGTTAGCATATCATTTATGACTGGACATGTATGTTTGTTAGTTGTGCGCTCCAGTCAAAATATCTATCTACACTGCTAGAAAGCGTACATGAAAATACATAGAATTGTGGAAATGATTTAACAGTTTTATAATAATGTTACAAAATGGTGTGAAAATACATTATATTGGAATTAGAATAAAGAACAAAATGTACTTCTGGGGTGTCTTTTGTGTTGGAGCTGTCTGTGACACTGTTGACGACCACTGCATTTAAGGGGAAGAAAAACGCTTGGAAATTACAACTTAGTTCAGTGCCAAGTAGTGATCAATTCTAGACTTGCTCCGAGCAATACAGTTGAAAAATATACGTCATACTCCTAAAGATACTATCAGAAATCGGGTTTTCGACTTCAAACGATAGTGCTAGCACGAACTACCATCAAGGCCATTAGGTTATGTAAAGGTGAGAAGGTCACTATTACTTCGTATGTTGTTACCAAAAACGAAATTTTGCGAGCTATTAGATTTGATTGTCACAAACAGTGTGTGGCGTCGTGTGGCGTAATGGTTAGAACATTTGGCTGTCATTAGATTCCGGGTTGCCCCCAGATACAGACATGTCTGGGCATGCGCCCCGACGTTGTACACTTGGGAAAGGCACTTAACACAATGGTTTCCTCACTTCACTCACATTCGACGTGTTATCGTTGCTTACAAACGTAAGGAACTGTCCAAGGTCATTGAGGTGGGGAGGGGGCACTTTAAACAGACGAACATAAAGCTGCGGAGAATAATTTTGAGATATTGTGTTCAACTCAGGAACATTGCTTCTCTCATTCCGGATCTTTACAATGTCAATCGCTTCTTTTTTCTACTAAATCTACTGCGCTGTACAGGTGTACACCCGTAGCCGGGGTGTAACAGTTCATTGAGTATCTTGAAAGGCATGTCATAACTTCAGAGGCGGCTCCGACGATTTGGGCATGTGTTGCCCCACCCGTGTGACCTCAGTCAAAAATATTAATGGCTCCTTCGCGACAGCACGGAGTGACACCCATTGTTAACGTTAATTAGCACAAATGATAACTCCCAATCCTGCACTATGACTAGTTCATGTCAAAAGGACAGCTTAGCAATTATGTATTTTTCACAGCTGAAGAGATTGTGTCACCCATGTGCCCTCATATGCCCCCCTCCCACAAATTAGTGGGAGGGGGGATTGTTTCAACGTTGTAAGTCGATTTGCTAGTCCCTTTTTCGTAGTTGCAGTTCAATCTTTACTTGGCATGATAAACATTTTGCTGGCCCTGAAAACACATTTAGTTGTCTCAACAGTGAAGATGTGTGAAGAGTTTGCTTAGGAGTGAATTAACAATGGTGTCCACAGTTCAGTTCACCCGAGCGACTTCAAAGTAGCGAGATAGGTGTGTCAGGATATATGCAGTGGTGTCCCAGGGGAGGGCCGGTGATTACGGATTTCTGGTGGTTGGTATCACAGGAAACATAAAATTACTCAAACAACCTTGTCAGATAAAGAGGGTCACAATGCAATTGTAAAATTCCACAGTTACAGACTTAAAAGAACTTCCCCACCCACAACATTATCTTTTGTGGTAAGCCAGTACGTAGTTCAGTGGACGTCCTTTGCACCACACCTAGCAAACATGTATTGACTCAACTAATTATGCTCCAGAGGACGGCTTTCCTTCGGCGTTTTGACGAACTTGTTTTACCCCTTCGCGTATTGAATGTTTTAATGTTGATACAAAGTCTATTAGAAATTTCATACGCACACACACACATCGCGTGAATGTCCCATACGAAATTATAAAGAAATTAACGTCCCTTTTCAATTCACTGTGCAATTCAATCTATTAACGTCCCATTGCACTAGTAACGGCACCGTCTCCATGTCTGAAACATCAGAAAGGCCAGTCACCATGCCTTAATAGTTTTAGGGTCGCACAAAAAACATACAGGCACATTTCACACCTGGTCTTGTTAACTGTTGTCTTCAGTTATAAAAGATGATATTGATAATCATGAACCATACACTATCCTAAATGACGTCCAGCTACATACACGCGCTGTGCAAATGACGACAGAAATGTAAAAGGCTTCAATTTAGAAATGCCGAACCGTCAGAAGGGATAACCACGGGGTTTGGGGAGGTATGCATGACGTCAGGTTAACTCGACAAGGTTGGCTGGGTTCTGAGAATGGGTGACCGGCCAACCTTGCGTCCTTAATGTTTGTTTTTCTTAGACGAGATTTTGTCAGATCCAACACGAGTTTTGTCACGTTTCGGGAAAGATTTATCACGCCCTTAACAAGTCACATCCTGCCATCCTGCCAAGCGTGGGAAATATAAAACAGCCGATCGCCAGGGAAAGTAGAACAGATCCAGATATTCCGGCTTTTCCACTGACTCATCAACCGGAAGTGACGTAACGTTTACCACAAACACCTGGCTGAATGTCCTACGTCTATCTTTTAGGTCACAAAGGCAGGACCTTCACACGGCTTGCGTAAACAGTGACACGAAGTGACGTAGGTGTGTACAAAACAGTGGCAGGTCGTTGGGTGGGCCCATGTCTCACGTTTCGGACTGTGTGCACTTCTTATTCGTTCAACGCAGAGACTAGTACTCGAGACAGAGGCGACCCCATTATGTCTTTACCGCGTGCGTTACCGCCGAACATGTACAACATGTCTCAACTTTTAGTCGCCTACATCACGATATTTGCAGCAATTTGGATGACTACATATGGTAAGATAAACTTTATTTTTGTCTACTGTCTGTCTACTTTATTTCTCATCTTTAAATTTAATATGTAGAGTGATAATAGCCAGCAACTACGCCAGGTGTGATGACTAATACAATAACAGGGGAATAGAATTGCTTAACCACTCCAAATAAGAAAAGCCACGTTTAATTATTGGCTTTTATGCGTGCGTTTGCTGATATATTTGATTCATTCGCATACAGGTATGCCGACAAACACAGCACGGTGTCCAGACGGCTACACCGACGGACGGTTTGCAGAACTGTGCTTCAGACTCGTCAGAACTCCCCTGTCTTACACCAAGGCCGCCGCTACCTGCGGATCAGACGGCGGCAAACTTATCACCGACAAGAACCGTGCAAAACACAACTATCTCCTCAAAAGAGACTTCGCCATGAGCTATTGGATCGGTTTGGATGATTTGAAGGAAGAGAATACCTTCGTGTGGAGCGATGGGGAAGTGCTAGGTGACTTTGCCATCTTCTCAGAGTCTTGCCAGAACCAACAAAACGCTGACTGTGTAGTACTGTCCAGACTAACGAATATGGAGTGGGTTCCGTCCGACTGTGAACAAACGTTTGCGTTTGTCTGCCAAAAGGAACTTATTTGGTAGTACATGTACTACAAGATGGTATCCGTAATGCTATTGAGATTAACTTATTCTGTGTTTTATTCTCAAATCGATGAGCTACTGTTTCGCCAAATTTCATTTAAAGAAGATGACAACGACTCGACGGTTTTAAGTGCCAAAAGTCTTCATGGTAGAGTTAAAAGGAAGATGTGCAGCTTAGATCTATAATTCGAACCCACCGGTATATTTGACTTTGAATATTCCAAGAGGTAAATGATTACCAGAAACATGCAATTATGTGCAATTCGTGTTAATAGCGACTTAATTGTTTTTGATTTTGACACATGTGTCATATTACATATTACACTATGTGTTTGTTACACTAGTATTGAAAAGATTGTTATGAGCACAATTATGTAGAGTGTAAATTTCGTATATGCTCAGATATGCTGAAGACATGAAACGACCGTTTCTCAAAAGTGTGAGAAAATATCTGATAATAAAACTACCTGTTGTCATATGTTGAAAAATAAACTCTTCCTATCATTTTATAATCAATGCGTTTTTCTGTGAAATCAGTTGAGTTAAGTGTGTGTATCATCCGATTAAACTTGTCAAATCTTTGCTCGCACAGCGGTCGCAACCTCCAGCGGAAAGGCTGCTGTGAAAAATGTGTGGGTGTGGTGACATGAGAGTAGAGCAAGAGGCATAACCGCCCTTTTAAGAAATGTCCTTTGTCACAATGAATGTCCCCATCTCAGACTGGTACAGCCTCTTGATGTTTGCTAAGTACTTAAAGTTCCGCGCAGCTTTTCTCCAGCTAGACGTAATTGTTACAAGCATGACATGACAAGACGGATTAGGGCAGGTATGTTCCTGTTCACCTGTCATTGGAAAGGACGGCCATATTTGTTTTATACTTAATTAGGCGTTACAGTACATATAAAATGCAATAAGTGAAAAGCCTTTGTATTGTATGTACTGTTGTCACAACACGATGTTAAAATGTTAGCCAACATGACTTGGTATTCTAGTGAGTTGAACCTTTGAGTTGATGAACCGTAGCAAGATTGTTATGCCTGATAGACACCAACAAGGCTTCTTTTGAATAGCCTGCATATCCGCTTTGAATAAGCATGGCGTCAAGCCGGTAGTCAAATTGCGTAACTACAGTCACCGGTATTTTCTAACGAACGGCAAAATAAGCATAGTTAAAGTAATCCATGCATATGTTGACTTAACACCGCTAAGCAATGTGTCCATATCTTTGACTGATCTGTAAATACACGAACGGTGACTGTTTCAAGCGACGTTTCAGAGCGTGAAATTAGGCTAGCGTTACTCTACACAGTAAACAGAAGGGTAGCCGATATTTGTAGGCATACCTATCCTATTGTAGCCATACCTAACGTTGCATTACTTTTGGAGTTGCAAGTTGATAGTTTATTTACCTCTTGATAATCAAATGAATATCAAAACAAGCTGATAACTGTATAATGGACTGCTCCAATGGGGTATGTTTGAATATGAATGCAGAGAGAACGCAGAAAATCAATTTTTATTCAAAGCTTATTCACTTACATATAACAATCTATAGTATCCGTAGCAAGATCTGAAGAATCCTCCCTTGTTAACTCACATCAAAGAGGCCTCAGATGTCTAACCAAAGTTGTTGCAGTGAAGGAACAAGTGAATGCAACTCGCAAAGTTATAAGACTTATAACTGATACCATTTGGCTGCTGTGCTTAATTAAAGCTTCACACGGCTGTAAGGATATTGATTAGATGCCTACTATTGTACACTGTCCAGACAGCTCAAATCAGGAGACGCCAGACTGATGCACAGCGCATAAGAAAAGCGGATCCGCAGAAAAGAGCTTTGCAACAGAACTGAGTCAGCTTACAGATGTGATTTTTGTGGCAGAGACTGCCATTCTCGTATAAGGCTATTTAGCCATAGTCGATGCTGTAGGGCTGTTGTGAATTTGGATTTTACCATAGTCAATACTGACCGACGGAGGCCATATAGGGTATTGTACAGGAGTAACAACGCTATGCAAAATTTTACAACATATTAAAACGACTATGTGATAGTCAGTACAGCAATGTAGCGTTTGAATACGCCCATACTTTATCTGAATATCTGATTGGTAGCATACTTACATCTTCCACCTTTACACTAGAGCACAGTTGCTGAATATGATATCCATACGCATTGTGTACAAATAGAAACATGTGACAACGATGTTATATCTGCTATCATAATAAGATAAGCAATATTCATATATGCTTGAATATAAATTATATGATTGTATTTTTCATTCATTACGTTACATTAGTGGGTTTGTTCAAACAAAAGTCATCTCACCTAACTTTCCTACAATGCTACAAATCTTAAAATATATCATGGTGAAATGTTTATATATTAATATCCTGATTCTTTATCAATCTAAATTTTATTTACAACTAATTTTACGCTAATGCTTGTATCCAGCCTTTTTCATCATAATCTTTCTAAAAAAAACTATCTATGCAGAGCAAATATTACATTTAACATTAATTCAAGGAATACGATACTTTACAACGCATAGTAAAAGACTGCATAATATACCTTTTTCAATAGCAAATCGAAACGACACACAACCTTTTTGGTAACAGACTGCAACACCTAACTTTAGGCCTAGCCAGACATACCTCTGCAAAACGAATTCAGAGTTTTGGTATTACTCTTGGTTTTCCAGTCCTATCCATAGTCACTGACGAAAGACAGCGGATACTGTCTGAAACGTCTGACTGTTTCAAAATTTCATCCAGTTGCTTGAGTAATTATTTTTGGCGTATCTTTCTACCTGGATGTCTAACCTTCATTAACGTGCAAAACGAATTGTTAATAATATTTCCATTTGTTGATATTTTTCTGTTATTGATAATTACCTGGACGCATTGTGTACTACATGTAGTAGCTTAGGATTCAATCCATATCTTTGGTAACCAGCAAATATTTACATGGACTAGATTCTTCAGATATAAGCGTTACAGACAAAACAAAGACTTAAGACTGCAAATGTGTTCCACATACTTTCTAAGCAACATGTACAAGTTCGTAGGATGTTCATCTTGAAAATGATGACATCTTTAATAGTATGCCGACCCCGCTGGGAAGGTGGAGGGGATGCTCTCCGAGGCGACGGTTGGCCAGACGGTAGGTCCGGAAGGAGTTGGGTACAGGTGCTCCGATGTCTTTAGGAAGGGACAAAGGGACACTAATCAACATCCAGAGCAAATACTGCAAATGCAGAAATGTTCGCGGTGGTTTTATGTTCGCGGTTTTCGCGGTAGGCTATTTGTCGCGAAGTTAAAACCACCGTGAATTTGTTTGCCCTCCTACCCCCATGTCTATTGTTTCCAACGCGAACACTCCATTTGCTCCCTACCGCGAAATTAAAACCGCGCGAACTTAAATGCATTTACAGTACATTTATCACAGAAAGTGCTCTACAATTCCATTTTGGTTCATAGATGAATGACTTATTCTGTAAAGAAGACATATTTCTGCATACTTCATATCTTATCGCCTTGGCAGTGGCTGTCATAAAGCGGGGCAATCAGGAGGGTAAGCACATTTACAATTTTCACCTCTACATGAAGAGTACGGTTATCATACTACTTTTCTATACTACTGCGATAGTCTTCAATTAGATGTATCATACGATACTGTACAACCTGTAGTGCCACCACGCCTTATAACTCCTCGACACTATTTTAAACACTTAATGTTAGCACTATATACAGTAAGTTAAATGTATAGAATCCTACTCTTCCTTTAGATTTCAATAGATGTCATTCAAAATGAATGTATGTATAGATGTATAGATGATTCATACAATTATTTTTTGTACGGACATGCAGTTCACAGAACCCCATCAAACTCTTATACACTTTTTTGTAAACAGTAAGACTTCGCTGTTGACTCATAAAAGAATAGCCATACACTACAGTAAAGAGAAATGTGTACCAAAGACCATTCAAATCACACAACGGCGACTACTCACGTGAAAGAGTTGAGGGTGGTGGTAGGTAGATGCGTAGACTGAAGGCGCTGACTCAGCAGACCCAACAGACCGATTTTTACCACTATGAGAAGAACAGTAAAATCATCGTGTGAGACTTTATAAAGAATATAATGAACACAGTTGGCTAACAATAGCAAACAGCTTTCAGTGATTCCATGTGCATCTTTGTTTTCAATTCTATTCACTGTGTTTCTCAACAATACCAGTTGTTACGACATTGCTCCAGAGTCCAGACACAGACAAAGATGTCTGTTCTGACATATCACTGATGAAACATTTCTTGAAACAGACAATCTCCAGTGAAAACCATGTAATGAATGATAAGCATAATCTGAAGCTTAGCTAACGTAAACCTCTGGCCCAGTAACTCGATGACACTTACTAGGTCTTCTTGTGATGTTTCGCCCAACAAGCGATCGCTATCAGCAGGAGAAGAAACAGGGCTGCCAGCGCGATGCCTAGCGCAGTAGCAGTGGAGGTGCTCAACGCTGGAATAGAGTACGTTGAAACATCAGCAGTTATTTCTAAATCTTCTACATGGGGATATATTTTCGATAAGGTAACGTTTCTGATAAACTCTGATATGAAATATAAGCCGTTGGGTGTGATATAACCAGTCGCGAAGCTAATCTTAGGTTATACAACACAGCATACCAAAACTGTTCGTACGTGTTTAGGAAACCTACTACAATGTCATCTTAGCGGGCGTTAATTTCTTACTAAGGCCATGTTGATTTGATTATATGGATAACATTACCGTCTGTTTCCGAAACGTTTTCGACTATACGGTAAATCGTACAAAGCAGCTTCAAAATAATAAAAGTCGGAAAACGGATACAAATGTCGTAGAATGCCTGAGTCAATTCCAAATTCTTAATCTATTCTTCAGTATACCATACTCTGTGTGTTTCGTCATTTGTTCAACCCTTTTGACTACTTATATTTCATGAAGAAGGCAATTTCGCACTCTCGCATCAGTTTGGGGATTTCCAGAGGATGTCACCTATATAATCGAATCAACATTGCCTAAGCTATACTCATGCGGTATTGTAGTTAGTACCTGATTGTCCACTCTCCTTAACTGCCTGACTTGTGGGACAGTTGTCGTTGTTAGACTCCAGGTAACAAACGGTCTTCAGGTTTACCCCTAGCGTGTTGTCGACGCTGTTTGCCGCCCTCAGATCGTTCTGTATGTCCAGCCCGTGCACGGTGTTGCCGTTCTGAAGACACACGACGTACACAGCCACGACCTCGTCTTCAACGATGCTCAGTTCTTTGACCACGACGCTCTGGACTTTGCTTCCATGCTGCGTTCTCCTGATCATAGGTTCTAGCTGTAAATGTATGGGCCATTAACACCACAGATGTAAATCCTTCGATGTTATGAGTTATAGTATCGGGTCATATGAGTTATATTCGTACGTACATACACAGCCGCTACTTCGTCGATGTTCGGCTCGACGACCAGAACGATTTGTACTTTGCTTCCATGCTGTGTTCTTTTTGAATTGGAAAGGCATAGGCCATTAATACCACAGATGTAAATCCTTCAATGTTATGAGTTTTAATATTTGGTCATATGAGTTATATTCGTACACAGCACTACTTCGTCTTAATTCAACGATGTTCAACTCTACGACCACGACGCTCTGTACTTTGCTTCCACGCTGTGTTCTCATAGGTTCTAGCTGAATTGGAAATGTATGGGACCTTAATGTCACCACTGTAAATCTTTAGACATGGTGATTTAAGATAAAGGATGATATGAGTTATATTCAATCAGACTAACAGAGTCAGGCGGTGGTCAGCTGTAAATGCTGGGATGGAAAACCAGGGCTGCTGATGAGCGATTCTGTCGGAATGAGAGAGCCAGAAATGCTGCCAAGCTTTGGATAGCTCTTGTACCGTCCAGTAAGACGCCTAGGGCCGTAAATATCCACTTATCATCCGATGAAAATGCTTAAAGCTTGAAGGCATTCGAGTTAAACTTACCAGTAATTCTATCTCGGTTTTCTTCGCCCTGTACTCTTCTGTCGCAGTATCCTGTAGTTCTGCAGTTAGTGTGACGTCATCCAGAACTATCTGATATCTCTGTTTTGTCAGGTTGTCACCAGTACACGCAACACTTGCCGAACCTGCCATAGAAAAATTGAATGCGATGAGATGCGATGGTTTGCATTTGAAACGTAAAAAAATGAGAGGACTTGCAAGCGTTTTTTCCTCACTTTCTACATGCGCCAGGCTAAGTCAAGTCAAGCAGTTTGCATTATAATAGCAAAGCATTTTGTATGAATGTTTCTCATTGGGGCGAAACATTGCTCAGGGATTCAACTTATGCTATCAAGTGGCATTCATGTTCACAATGGTAAGTTATCAGGAAAGATAACTTATGAGAAAGTGGTGAATAAACGCATTTATGTCTAAAGCGCCAGCGTTGTTTACCTTGAACGAGAAAGCAATAAACAAAGATTCATTGACATACTTCTGCAGGTGAGTCCGTCTCCTTGATATCCAGGTTTACAGGTACATCGGAAGGATCCAGGTGTGTCCTCACAGGTTGCATGTTGATGGCAGCGGCTTGGTTCTTCTGCACACTCGTTAACGTTAATGCAATTGAACCCCGAACCAGTGAATCCCGTCTTGCAGCTGCAGACCTCCACACCGGCATTGTTGACTATACAGTTAGCGCCGGACGCATCTTGATGAAACAAAAAACGGACAGAAATTGCGATTGCTGTATGTTTGTCCTAATTCGACTTGATTTCCTTAAAGGATTATCTTTAAATGTCGATGTTGTCTTCAAACGCGATGCTACAGATTTGGGTGTAATTCTATCACATGTTTCATCAGATATTATGCATACGTGTAGATGTGTTTACCACGATAGATCTAT
The DNA here is from genome assembly GCF_035083965.1 of Branchiostoma lanceolatum. NCBI lineage: Eukaryota > Metazoa > Chordata > Leptocardii > Amphioxiformes > Branchiostomatidae > Branchiostoma > Branchiostoma lanceolatum. The sequence continues at coordinate 7,666,830 of NC_089734.1, forward strand.
CAATGAAAAGTGAAACCAAAGAGAACCAAATAGCAGTGCCCTTACCGACGCAGGCTGTTTTTCCATCCCCTTTGAAGGGTGGCCTGCACGTGCATGTATACGATCCGACAGTATTCGTGCAGTCAGCGTTAGCGGCACAACGCTGCAGGTTATTAGCACACTCATCCACGTCGCTGCAGGTGTAACCATCTCCGCTGTATCCATTTTTACACGTGCAGGTTGTCACACCGTTAGCAGTCGCACAGTTCGTGTTCGGGTCGTCTGAAACAGACATTTCCCAAAGGTAAGAGAAAATACCACTTTCCATTGTTGGTTCACACACCAAGTACGTTTGACGCAAGCTGAAAATATGATATCATTTTTATATAAGTACCCATGACAGAGTCATAAAATGTGCGTTGAAATCTGACTGCCACTACATAAAAACACTTTTCTATCTGTATGTTAGTCCTTGTAATGGGTCAATGTACCTGAAATAGTGAAATTAAACACACACAAAATTGAGAGAAATTTTGATTCGGTAGGCCTAAGGAGTCAATTTTCTGTCGGCTGTGGAAGATTCTTGATTCCTACTGCTCTACTTGTCAGTAGAAAGACACGTCTCTCTGTTGATGGTGAAGACATGCAGAACTTCGGCAAGTTGGAGAGTTGAGAACATAAAGATAGACTTGGCCAATACTGCACGGGGTGGGGGGCAGCATTCAAACAAAGGCCACGATAGTGAGCAAAACACCACAAAAGCTGTAAACTCGAAATCAATGAAATCCAGTTAAGAAAAATAAGTCCTTTGACCATAGAAATAAAATGTAGAAAAATTGCCACGGTGTTGAAAAATCAGCGACCTACAGCTTACCAATATCTCCATGAACACCAGATAAAAACAACCAATGCTTCATCTTGGAACTTTCTCAAAACGTGTCAAGCATGGGCCATGACAATAGGGAAGAACATCGGCAGCCATTAAGTAGTAAGCAAGACAACACATGATCATAAACAAACACTCGTCCTGGAACACACTACTTTTCACGGCAAACATCTAAACAACGAACCCAGAACACCTCTAACTCTAGATACTCTGTCCGACCGCAAGAATGGGACTATTAAGCACTGCCACGACTGTGCAGGATAGAGCCTACGACGTGTCTCTTCCCTAAGTCACCAGCCGTCTTTACTACCTACTTGACTACAAGTGGATGGATCTCATAAATGGAGTCCTTGAATGGTCGGAAAGCCTAACTCACTGGTGCACTGAACACCGTTGCCCTTGTAAGGAGTGTTACAGCGGCAGGTATAGGACCCTAATGTGTTGGTGCAGGTTGCTTGTTGGTGGCAAGGTGTTGGGGTTTGAGCGCACTCGTTCACGTTGCGGCAGATGAAACCATTTCCGGTGAAACCTGGTCTGCACGTGCATGTTGCTAAGCCATTTGCGTCGGTGACACAGTTTGAGTTGAGGTCGTCTGAAAAATGTATGTTCTTAAAGTAAGAGTAAGAAGCAGCATGATTTAAAGGAACTCGTGGGACTTTTTTTTTTAACCGCAGAAGGAGACTACTGTCCTTGCCATCTTTCAAAATGTGTTGTTCTGTTGCCGGAGGGCTTGGTGGCTGTGTCCTTCGACAATTTGACGATAAGATAATGGCATACCGCTGTTCTCTCCGCTCATCACCCAAACTAAAAGATGAGTTATATACGGTATTCTGGTAACATGACGTCAAAGGGTAGATCTTAGATAATATCAGAGTCATTGACGTCAACAGCAGCACTCAACGTCTTCCATCGGTGCCAAAAGAGAAACATGGCAAAACCCTGTAAGCACATTTCAAATAAAAGGTCAAAGGAAAGTGGAGCATGGCACAGGTATGTATGGATGGCTAAATGCCAACATAGAATGCATAGAATTGATAACAATTACCCTATATTACTACACCATACTGCAATGGGGGATTGGGAGAGGTTTGAGTACCTGATATTAATCACCACTTAACCGACCCTCTACCTCATGACATTCTGGCTCCAGAATTAGTTGGAGACCTTGGATGGACCATGTAGGCATGGCCTTAAAGAACCCACGTTATGTCCATTCTACCAGTAACTCCCATCTACGGATGGAGGTAACTTTTATCCACTCTACTCTACACACCCAGTTACTCTAAACGTTCAGGCTACAGGGTCGAAAACCTTACCACTGCTGGTTGGACAGTGAAGGGACTACACTATGCCTCTTCTACAAGTTACCTAAAAACATCTGCACCCCCTTTGCACCATGACCTGGAAGGAAGTATGGGAAAGGGGAGTCCTTAAATGGTCGGAAAGCCTTACTCACTGGTGCACTGAACACCGTTGCCCTGGTAAGGAGTGTTACAGCGGCAGGTATAGGAACCTAATGTGTTGGTGCAGGTTGCTTGTTGGTGGCAAGGGTATGGTGTTTGAGCACATTCGTCAGCGTCACTGCAGGTGTAACCGTTTCCTACGAAACCAGTTGTGCAAGTGCAGGTTGTCCCCCCGTTTGAGTCGATGACACAATTTGTGTTGGGGTCGTCTGAAATAGATATTTGTGGTGGTTGAGAACATAGCAGCATGGTTTTACTACAGTTTAGGGGCGCACCGAACCTCGGACGGTGGACCATCTCCCTTGATTTTCTTGAGAAATCCGTAAGCCCATTGCATGTCTGTCGATGACTCTGCTTATCAGCCTAAGCCTGTTTCATGCCTGTCAATGAACCTGCTAATAAGCCTGTTGCATGCCTAGGCCTGTTTATAATCTTGCTAATAAGCCTGTTCCATGCCTCTAGATGAGCCAGCTAATAAGCCTGTAGCATGCCTGTCGATAAGACTGCTTTAGCCCATTAGAGAAAAGATAGTGAAAGCTTTGCCAGGGTCACTTTATGGAAGCAAGATACTTTGGCGTCATAGGCAGCTCTTGGACAGTATCAGAGCCATCAACACCTGAAGCAACAGCTCATTACGCACTCCAGTACCCCTTACAAGTGATTCCCAGTGTCCATGGGGGTAAAAAAGGCCGCTGGTCTCTCATCCTTCACTCTTTCCCATCCACATCAAGCAGTTTACCTAATAGGCGAGAAGCACTGCAGCCGGGCGCCAGAAGCACTAAACAAGCCGTGCTTTGCTTGCTAGCAGCAAATACAGCAATGCCCTGGGAACTACGACATATGGATCAGCATTGGTAATGCCAACAATACGTGCACTGCAGTCATATCAGAAGACCATCAGAAGGGGAGGACCACCTCACAGGGATGCTTAACACTAACTACCATCAACTACCGAGTTTTTACTTTAGATGTTTTGACCCTAGATATAAACGAAGACGTTGACGACATTAGGTCAACTGTGTAGAAAAGACCTTAAAAACCCGTGACTTGTCATTTCTTTATAGTTCTGTTCGTAGGCAGACGTCTTTACCATCTCTTTGGGGGCTAGACTACAATTGCACGGATATGAGAAAAGGAATCCTTAAATGGTCGGAAAGCCTTACTCACTGGTACACTGAACACCGTTGCCCTTGTAAGGAGTGTTACAGCGGCAGGTATAGGAACCTAATGTGTTGGTGCAGGTTGCTTGTTGGTGACAAGGTGTTGGGGTTTGAGTGCACTCGTTCACATCACTACAGGTGACGCCATCTCCGGTGAAACCAGTTTTGCACGAACAGGTTACGACTCCGTTTGCGTCGGTGACACAGTCTTTACCTTCGCTGTCTAAAATTGATATGTTAAGAGAGTGAGAAACGTTTAATAACGTCTATCTATGATGGCAATGACATGTCTTTGAACATAGATGAGGCCAAAGAATCGAGAGAACGTTTTACTTACTGGTACACTGAATGCCATTCCCTATGTAAGGATCGTTGCAGGTGCACGTAAAGGAGCCCAGTGTGTTTTGGCAGGTTGCTTGTTGATGGCAGGGACTCGGATTCGCATTGCATTCGTTGATGTCCACACAGGTATTGCCCTCATCTCGGTACCCGTCTCTGCATGTGCAGGTGTAGGAACCTACGGTGTTGGAGCAGGTTTTATCCGCGCTGCAGGGCGATGGCGTTCTTTCACACTCGTTCTCATCTGTAACAGAGGTGAGGTTGGCAATCAATAGAATGGACCATGATCCTTGATCCTTATTTGATAGCAGATTTCAAGTCCATATCCAATATACATATTCATGACATCACTGCAGGTAAATGATCGTAAATGCATTGCATGTAGAAACTAGTAAGAGAGGGCAACCGTCGTCTCTATCATAAGCAATGTTAGCTCTAATTTTACCACGCACCAGTGCAGGTACTTCCGTCCCCCACGTAGCCTGTGCGGCAGGTGCATGTAAAGCTTCCCGGTTCGTTCTCACAGTCCGCGTTCTGGTCACAGTTGTGCTTCAGGGCAGCGCATTCATCCACATCCTTACAGGCAGAGTCGATGTACGTGTACCCGGCCGTACACACACACACGTACGTCCCCGGAGTGTTTATACACTGAGATGTACCCAGGCATGGTGAAGGCGAAGCCGCACATTCGTCATTGTCTAAACACAAAGAAAATAAGTGAAAATATAACCAATTAATCATATGACATTCACATGCATCATTGGTACAGTCTCTGTGTGTGGGGGGTATGTGTACCACGTGTCGTGGCAAAATATTACAAAATGCACACGTCCAAAATATCAAACCGTTACTGTCCTTAGTATTTCAGAAGGACACACATCTAAATCTAGAAGGTCATGATCATTTGAAAGATAGGGCAAAACATAATAGACAGGAGATCCGTAGACAATGATAAAAAATCTTATTTTGAGTTATAACCTGACTATCCTTTGAATGAAGTTTTTGATGACTTGAGTCCTACCGATGCAGTTGTCAGAAGGTCCGGTGAACCCAGTTTTACACTGACAGCTGAAGGAGCCCACGGTATTGGTACAGTCGTTGTTATCGGGACAGCGTGGAGGGGTCGCCAGACACTCGTCCTCATCGTCACACGTAATCCCATCTCCTTGGAAACCGTCCGGGCAGCGACACTGGTACGATCCCACGGTGTTAGTGCAGGTTGCTAGAGCGTGGCATTGACCTGGGATTGCGGCACACTCGTCGATGTCGGTGCAGGTCTTGCCGTCGCCTTGGAAACCAGCACGGCAGGCGCATGTGTAGGAGCCATCGTTATTGGTACACGCGGCGTTCACGTGACAAGGTGAGGGTGACTGCTGACACTCATTCAAGTCTGTAAAAGTATTAATGTTACTAATATGAGTAAAACTCTTTAAATAACTATTAGAGTACCAAACATTGTCCATGAACGCTAATGAAATGCATATCGTTTTTTCACAACATCATCATATCTGCGACATGTGTTAGGCATTAACCCTTTGTACTCCGTAACCAAATCAGTAGATGACACAACATTTAATGATCTAAGCAATCAATGTTTTCTATCATTAGATACAGTCTAAGGCTATTTTTAGAAACCATGGTTACAATTTAACTTGTCAGATATGAAGCAGTTTGAAATGGTATTCTACAATCAAAATAAACAAACATTTTACATGGTCATAACTCCTAGGGTATAGGCATACACTTTTCTTTCAGTGTAGCCAAAGAGAGATTTCAGAATTTAAGAAGAGATCCTACGTTTGAGATCTCCTTCTAAGCATTTTGAGGTTGACAGGAGAGTGAAGGCTAATATGCAAATTTTACCCCTGCATTTGTTCATTCTTGACAATAAGATGAGACCATACTCATTACAAGACTCAGTTTGGAACCCGTTAAGTAGTCATAATCATTTCTCTGTACTTGCCTACACAGGTGCCGGAGCTATCCACCACGTAACCCTGCGTTCCACAGTTGCAGTTGAAAGTTCCGTCCATGTTTGTACACATCGAACTGCTGGGACAGGTATGTGAGCCTTCCGCACACTCATCAATATCTGATGGCACAGAGTAATACATATATGTTAGTAGCAACAGTAGTAGTAGTAGAAGTAGTATTAGCAATAGTAGTAGCTAGTAGTGGTAATTGTAACAGCAGTAGCAGTGTTAGTAGTAGTAGTAGTAGTAGTAGTAGTAGTAGTAGTAATAGTCGTAGAAGTAGTAGTAATAGTAGTATTTTATAGTAGTAGTAGTAGTAGTAACATTAGTAGTATTTGTAGTAGTAGTAATAGTAGTAGTAGTAGTAGTAGTAGTAGTACATAGTAGCAGTAGTAGTAGTAGTAGTTGTAATGGTTTATTCTGAATTCAACGTCATATCACTACAGTCGCAGCCCGAAGGCTGAATTAACGTTGTGACATTACAATACAGGGCAATCGCTCATTGACCTGTCTATAACTGTAAAAAGATAGAGTGACCAACGATAGATCAATTTTTTAAAACAGAATAGCTAACAAAAGAACATTTTGTGAAGATTTTTCCAGTTTGGCGTTATGTATGAAGAGGTTAGAATATCGAGTGCTGGAAGAAAACAACATATGATGACATGGGTTTCACCCTCAAGCAACTTACCCACACAATCAAATCCCTCATAGCGGTGTCCTTCATCACATTGGCATCTGAAACTTCCGTCCGTGTTTTCGCAGTGAGAATGGCCAGGGCAGGGGATGATGAGCTTTTCGCCGTGACATTCGTCCACGTCCACACACTTATCCATGCCCTCGGATGTACGCTGGTATCCCGGCTTGCATATGCAGTCGAACCCGCCAATGTAGTTAACACAGGTACCATGTTCCTCGTGGCAATGGTCGCCATGTTCATCTTGCTCCGCGCATTCGTCATGATCTAATCAAACAGAAAATTGTATGTCAGCATAAGAGAATAGAATGGTATGTTCTTCTAAGGTAGCGTCCAGTGGTTAGCGATCTTGTCTCTGGAACTAGAAGCCGCGAGTTCGATAAAGGCTGTGTCGCTCACCCAACATGCACGCTACCGGAAAGGGTCGTAGTCCTTAGGACGGGATGTTAAGCCGTGGTCCAATGTTTATTGTGCAAAGACCTGGGAGAATTCCCCCGGTACAATGAACCTGTAAATACTGTCTTCTCTGTCACGACCAGTGGAAGATAAGGTCTTCAGTGAGCTAAACTGGGTCGAGATCACTTTCCTTTCCTTCTCGATTACAGTAGGATGTAGCCCTTGATGGTAGCTACCTGCTTGTTGGGCAACATTGGATGTACATATTCATGTACATGTTCAAGGCAAACCGATAGATAAATGAATAGACAGGGATGTGACCCGGATTCCCCTGTAGCTCATCTAGTAGCAGCCTCGCAGTTGATCTCATAGGTCCAAGTAGTTGGTGACAGGGAGACACCGGTCCAAACCCTGGGACATGGCATATTGGTTGGGGCTGCGCCCATCTTTCGGAAGGGACGTTAAGCTTATGTCACGTGTTCGAGGAGGTGCCTCGGGTGCGTTAAAGGGTAATGGTAGCAACCCCTTCCTGTAAAGATACTAGTATACCTTGTACAGAAACAGCAAGGAAACATGCTGACCTATGTGCCATTCGATTACAATGGCTCGATTATAACCTCAATATTCTTCACTAAGTCAAGATGCATCAAACAAAGCGACAAAAGAAGGAATGTCACACTCACCAACACAATTAAAACCGTTGCCTTCGAAGCCGTCGTCACATGTACATTGGTAGGCAGACCCGCCGCTGTTCCGGCATTCTGCGTTCTCCCCGCAGGGTTGACCACAAAGATCTGTTTTGTGATGAAAAAGGTTTTTTAACTTCTTTTTTATTTTATTTTAATAGTGCTCAGTCAGCGGTAGTTTGTTCAATACGAACGTGCGTCCTCCACGGCTTCTTGCTGTGCCATCAATGATGATTTGTGGCAGACTATCTCTACACTAGGAATATACTTATTAGAGGTACAGTATGCAGAACGACCCTTAAGAAACAGAAGAGTTTGTCATCTTGGTTTGCTGATCATCTAGCAACTACCATTTGCGTTGTAATCGTGTGTATGAGTAGGAAGGCATGGATGACTTTCGCTTACTCGTGCATCAAGACAAGGATACAGCCAAATGGAGCGAAAGCCATTGCAATTTCATTGGCCCAAACACCTACCAGTATGTCCTAAAGAGAGTACTGTAGTAGGCAGAATAGAAAATTTCGAAAAATTGATTGGTCGATTGATTGATTGATTGATTGATTGGTCGATCGGTTGATTGGTTGATTGGTCGATTGATTGATTGATTGATTGATTGACTTACTTGTGCAGGTGGCCCCATCGCCGGTGTAGCCGTCCCTGCAGGTACATGTGTACGAACCGTCTGTGTTGGCGCAGTCGGCAAACTCGTGGCACGGGTTATCTACACATTCATTAACGTCTGTCAAGAGATAAAGAACAATGTAGCACACTGGTGTCATCAGTAAGATATCTCTTACAAATTTCCTTACATACTTGCAAATGTTAAAACAATGGTACAAGTATCATTGCATTTGAAGTGCAAGCACCGTGGCTAGTAAGGGATGATTAGTACTTGCGTCCAGACACACAACATCGGATCAATCTTTATTTGTAAACAGTACGAGAGAGCGACCTTATTTTGAAAACCTATTGTCCCTGTTGGACTACTACAAATCTTGCTCAGCCACTGACGGAAGGTAGTGGATGCTAACGTTTGACCGTTTCCAAAATCTATCCAGTAGCTTGCACAACTGCTATCTGTCGTATCGTATTACCAGGATGTCTAACCTTCATTGCCCTATATTGTCCAGACAGAGTTTGATATTAACCAACACCACGTCAGTGAATGAATACATCATCGCGCTTACCCTGTGCGCAGATGAAGGCCATCCTCGTGCTGCAGTCTGTCGGGACCCAGTTGTAGTTTGAGGTGCGCGTCATGGCGACGCAGTCTTTCGCATCATCGTTTGGCGAGCTGGGATCCCACTGTGTCGGCGAACCTAGCGCGTCGTTCTCTGGGTTTCCCCAGTAAAATTCTCCCTCGATGCCCCTATCGTTCAAGCCGAGCCAGTAAGAGTCGATGGCGGAGAACTCGGTCCCCAGTCGGTCGTGTATTTCTTGTGTCATGTCTGTCAGGAGGTGACTCTCTGAAAAAATACTTTCACAGTCCCTCCTCGCGGATAGCCAATCTTTCTGCTGTGTAGCACGCTTAGTAACCCTGCAAAAAACACACCATGGGTTGTCTTTTTACCTCCGTGAAAACGTATTGTAATCCGTTTATCTACTTACTTGTTTGTCTGTCTGTCTGTCTGTCTATCTGTCTGTCTGTCTGTCTGTCTGTCTGTCTGTCTGCCTGTTTGTTTGTCTTAGCATGTATTTGCAGTTATGTTAATATTGCAGAGTGGCAGCATGTTAGGAAGAACTGGTGTAATAGGATACATGGAGAATACGATAAAGAACAACGTCTTGTACGTTTTGTGTGTTTGGTTGCCTTTCAAATCATACTTGTGCATTCTCGATGCTACAGATAGGGTTGATTCGTTCATTTTGATGTTGGTCCCTTCCATTGACACTTAAGTTTGAGACACAACTCTTAAGTATAATGGTAATAAAATTGTCAGTAGCCTGTGTGTCGAAACAAAAAAATAGAAACTTTCTATTAAGCCTCTATAAGAAGCATTTGTAGATTTGGAAAATGCGTACTGAAGTTAAGTTCATCGTTCATGCTTGATTGGTACCAAGAATTACACAAAAGTACTAACCGAAAACAATGTCCAAGAAACCTTAAAGGAAACCCTCCGTGGCAGGTCCCAAACTGGTCTTGGGCATTGGCTGTGTCAAGTCCAGCTGAATCGACAACGAGAAATAGCGTGTAAAATTATACAAATAAAATCTGTAATATAAGCAGAAAGGTCCAACATTCAATAGAGGGAAATGATATTTGAGATATCCACATACATTACCAACGAACCATTTGTGTCTACACTTTAAGAATGTGTAACTTAGTAGTTGATTAACCACTGGAAAACAAACTGAATTTTTTGTACATTGTTATCTCCATGAAAAATGGAGATATAGTTTTGGGTGTGTCTGTGTGTCTGTCTGTTTGTTTGTGTTTCCGCACCACTCCAGTCAGCATAACTCAAGAACATCTTGATGGATTGCGATGATATTTGGTATGTGGGCAGGTGTTGTGAAGCCGAAATTCAAGGTCGATTTTGGGCCCCCTGGTATGTGACCTTGGTACTGCAGCAGAAATTCCATTTTTGTATCTCTTGACCTGGACATGCTATGGTCTTGATTTTCTTGGTGGCAGATAGCTTGTGGTGTAATAAAGACGTGGTGTGGGTTTGGGTCCCCTAGCAGCTTGCTCTGGAACTGCAGGGGCGTTATCTTGAAAATCTTCTAAGGAGAATAACTTAGCAAAGGAACGATGGATTTCCATGATATTTAGTATACAGGTAGCTTAGACAGAGATGTACATAATGAAGTGCAAATTATGTTAATTAGGACTTAATTTGCATACATAATGAGGAAAATCTATATTTGCAGTTTTTTCCATTATCAGACTCAAATACATGTAATGTATGTAGTTTATGGAAAGTGGATTATGAACAGATACCAATTATGCAAATAAATTCCTTATTTGCATAATTAATGCAAAACACCATAATTCATCTAATTGGAAAACTATAGGGCTGTCAATATTGCAACATGTGTAAGTTAGATAAAGGTGTTTATGACCAAGCATATATTATGCAAATGTGTAAGTCATTTGCATGAATAGGATTGTTCATGGAGATATGAGGTCGTGGAACTCTTGTTTTATTTCTGTTATTGATTATGTTCTTGAAGTTGGTCTACATTTTGTGTCTATTTATAGGTATGTGCATTTGATTTAATTAAGTGGTGGCGTCAAAATAAGTTTTATAAACTTGAGTGTGCCATCACTTTGTGTACTTTTATCTCTGACTTCAAAATAAATTTAAAAAATGCACAAGCCTCCCTCCCACAAAACCATGACCCTGGTTTGTCAAGGTCATTGTACCGAAACGTACCGGCGAATAGATATGACAGGTCTACTAAATGATATATATGAGCACGTGTGACCTGTAAAATGTGTACTTGGATCACATGTTAACTGTGGGCAGAGGTTCAGCAAGTCAATTGACAAGAAACTTTAAAAAAGAGAGGCTTATAGGCCTGAAGGATTTCAATGGACTAATCCACAGTTGGGATAATTTCCCTTTCCATAGTCGACAGGGTAATCCACTCTGCAGCCCACAGAGTAGAATTGAAACCCAACACTAACTGAATTTATCAAAGATTATCTATATCCGTCTATGGTTTACTTACTACATGTAGTATCTGTTTACTTGTTTTGAGTACTGATATATTATTGCTATAAGCCTTTTGGCATTAACTATAAAGCTATCATTATTTTGATCTATAGGACCCCCCCCCCCGTATACTAAAACACCTGGGCATGCCCCCCTCCCACATTCACACATGTATCTTTAGAGTATATTGTAAAAGGGGAGATTCGCGGTGGTTTTATGTTCGAGTTTTCCACGTCGACCTCTTCTTTAACCACGGCTAACATTTCTGTTCTGTCCTATGCCACCTATCCCTTGTATCAACCGCAAACTTAAATCACTGCCAACGTTTCTGCTTTTACAGTATCCAATTCTATGACCTTTTGGTCGCATATTTGGCGCGACCCCATACTCAATGACCTTGCACCGCTCCAGGTGTTGTTGACAACATGCTGCTTACCAACAAAAACGCATTTGGCACCATAAAATGCTTATTTGTCAAAGATGGACCTAAAATAAAAGTACCGAACCATTGGGTTATTAATGTGTCATTCCAGCTTACTTACGTTTGCACGTCAATAAGTTCTGAACAAAAAAATCCATCCTGTCGCTTTTCTGTTGTTTTCACCCTCGACTTCACAAAGAACGTGATCTCTGATTGGAGAAATATTTGATCTATCCCCAAGGCATGTCTTCTTTAATCCAGTCTTTTGTGTAAACATTCACATCTTCGGCGAGTTTGTACTATAACCTAACTTGCCTTTGCAATAATGTTTCCCAGTAACATGCTAGATTATAGAGATATTCTGTTGGAAGAAAATAAAAACCCATGAAATACTGAGAGTTCAGCTGGGTATTTTTGCGGGAAATTGTGCGGAACAAATGGCGCGTCCTCGGGGCACACGTTAGAATGCACGCACGTATCAGTCATTATACCTGACTCACAAAGCTGGGGGACCACGTGACCCTGCTCGGGTGACGCACTGGGCGTGGTTCGGTATCCCAACCAATGGGTCAGCCAGAATGTCACACAACCCCCTAATTGTTAACTACAATTTTCCCCGCCGCTTGGCTGCTGATAAGCCAAGTACTCTTGTTTATACCCAATCCACTAGGCGCTGACACCGCCTCTCTCTGCGACCTAAAATTTTACAGAGCCCTCAACGAATTTCATAGATAAAAAAGCTAATATTTTACGCTCTGTGTGTTTTGTTGTCTTTTTAGCCATAGTTTTACATTTTGTATGATATTCCAAAAATGAAATCAAGAATTAGACTAATCCGATCTAGATCGCAGCGTGAGCGTAGCGCGATCGCCGTCTAGTGGAATGGGGGCATTACACACCCAATCCACAAGAGCCTGCGACAACTGAGGGGCCACTGGGCGACCATAGATTTCACAGATCGCTCTACAAATTCCAAAGATAAAGAACAACATTTTGTACGTTTTGCGATTTTTTTGCCTTTCAAATCATACTTGTGCAATCTCGATGCTATAGATTCTAATATATCTTCAGATGAAACAACCTCCACAATGCAAAATAGGTTGCATTTTAAATAGGTAAATATATAAAACACTGCTATATCATTAGATAAAATACCGAAACTAATGATTAACCCCACTCAACTTTAACATTATATCGTGAGACATATGCTAGCCCTTATTGTATTAGTAATTAGTATGTTAAGTTCTATTCCATACCTCTATTTCGCACTAAGTTTGATAGTTGTTGCCATTCATTGTACCGTACAATTGCCGTGTACTTAAAGGGCCACATTCCCTCCAGAAATCTTTGAAAAGCCCCACCTAGGCGACATGTATTCCTGGTTATATAAATAAAAACAAAACAAAAACAAACAAGCAATCCAAGTTTGTCGCTGTACCTCAGCAATCTCCTTCTACCAGAAAGGCCTTATACATGTAAGATGTATTTATGAAGAAATCATGAAAAGAAAAGCTAACCTACGTTGGATCCATATCATTTTTCTTATAACGCCATTGGCCTGATATTACGTAAAAGCAATAATAAAGAATGACGCAGACAACAATTAGTCTTATCCCCAAAATGGGCTAGTCGAGACTTGTTCTATGACGTAACTTTACGATTTGTCAGGTCGTTTTAACATATTCGTCTTACATAACATTACATAATGATATAATTAGAAAAAATATTTCATTTTAAATGTCATACTCATTATGCTGTTCAAATATATAAAACTGTCATTGGTGAGAATTTTTTGTTTCTTTGTGTTTTTCTTCTCACCTTGAAACTGGTGTAGGTCTCGAGACAAATGTTCATAGAGGTCAAATAGAAAACTAGCACGGGGTCAGCAGAATTAGTATGAAATCTCGCACATGTATATGTAGACGAGAGAGAGAAGTTACAACTCGACCATATTTCATTACGACCGTTTACAAATCTGTGTTTTCTATGGTACCGATTGAACAATAAGTAGAGATAATATTTTTCAAGCCATTCTAAAACCAATGTGGTATTTCGAATTTCAGTGGACGACCATATAATTGTGTGTCGAATGTAATGGCTGTTTACCCGGAAAGTTTAACAAAATATCGAGAAAACAACAATGCCTGGACTTTTAGTAACTCGTAGCATGGTCCCAAATGTCCTTTATAAGCAGTGTTCATCACTCTAGCACCAAAACGTTTTGACATGTGGGGCATAGGATACAAACATATTGTTCAATTCCCTTTGCTGGGAGTGATTCTCAAATACAAGTGAAGAGGGTGATACGGCCACGTGGCACGGTCATGTTAAGCATAACCTGACACGTGCAGCTATGAACTATCATGCAAGGAACCGTTCAGGGAGGAAGAAAGAACTCGAGGGGTAGGCCACGGAAAGACGGGAAGATGATATCAGAGAACGGACAGGCATGTGAAACACTAAGGAACAGACAACCGAGAAGGGTGGAGAAAACTGGTTTTCTGTGGTGCCCCAACGGTCAAACAACTGGACTTAGGGATAGATGGGATGAGAAGAGAAGGCACTCAATGATAAATCATTCTGTTCTCCTGTTTGAAAGACTGCCAAGATTACACGTGGTCTACTCGAGTCGTAGTGTAAAAACGTACATATGAAGTGACGAAAAAGACAACATATCTTACTTACATACATGTACATACATTTGCCATACTATGATGATCTATAAGATACAAATGTTACACTTCAGACAAAAAATCTGTCCGTGTTTTAACAATGGCGGCATGACCAACACAAATTTGTTTCGTAACTACGATCTAACTCATGGGCGTGGAATGTGAACTTACCGGCGGCAAAACTCAATCCCACCGCGATGCCGATGAGAGAAGCCCGTGAGATCCCCATCATATCAGTCTTCACTCGGCGCCTTTCCTTCAGTACAGTATTCTTGCCTTCGCGTATGGTTTTAAAACACGTACAGTAGAAACAAAGATTAAAAACTGGGAGTTAATTAGGGTTGGCATGAACCCAAGTAAGGTTATCCGCAGTGTCTTGCTGCCTGGTCCCGAGCTTGTAAATGTGCCGTGACAGCGGGAGAAACCTTGGAAAGTGGTCCTGCCCAAGGGCGGACCAATCAGAAGGTTCGTTGGGACAAGACCGAGCGAACTTGCAAATCTGGTTTTAAATCAAGCCACGCCTGCGTAAAGACCCCGCTTGTTTCACTCGATAGCCTTCTGTTTTTCTACCGAGCCCCGAAGTCTCTCACACCTTCTCCTTATCCTATCATGTATCTTTTATCATTATACTTTATCGTCTAGTGCTAAACAATGTAGATGGGCATTCCTATAAGGGTACAAATGATAAAAGTCGCTCTGTGATCGGTGACCCATGTCAATCGTTAATTGACGTCATTGTTGGGATGTGTATGTCGAGTAAACTATTTATAATTAGATGGTCTGCGTGATATGACAGTCAGTTGAACAAAACTTCTGGCTGTTTGTCAATTTGGGAAAGGTGCATTGAACTGGTATGATTTTATCACGCATGTTGTTGTGTTCTCGGATACAGTCTCGCTGCATTAGTATGTTCATCGTGCTTTAACAGTCAATTGAATGTGGGGGAACCAAGATAGAGTAAAATCCATCTGGATACTATATTAGTTATAAATTAATGATGAATGCCTGCTACACGAGATACTCAGAGAAAAAAAAACACCACCAGAAAAACTACAAGCCGGACTTACATCTGCTTGGATATCAATTGGCTACGTCATCGGACGTGGATAGCTAAATATAATCGGCAGAAAAAGAAAGCATGTAAACAGGACCAGTGGCGAATGATTCATCTTGCAAGTCTGTTAAAAATAAAACCATGAACCTTGTAATACTAGTTCTTGATAACGATCTTCTACCTGGCACCTATTGTCCTGATGTCATGGCCTTCCTCATAAATCACATTTCGGCAATTTACATCACAGACGTTCTGTTGATCGATGATACATAACCATAGCTGTTGACTTCCATTACAAGGATGTGAATTTTAGCAAATCAAAAACAATCAGACGGTTTCACGATATTGAATTTAGCCATTCAAATTCATTTCAAATACAAAAAAGCCAGTACACTCTGTAACGTGTAAACAATGGGTCTTGTTGTGGGCTTTGACAAAAAAGATATGTCACAGTCATATGATTTTTCATATTGCTGTCATGCTATTTACTTCTTGGCACAAAAATAAATAACTCATACCATAAGCTTATCATAATAGATATATATGTGGATGGTTAACTATAATGCTATGAAGATACGAATCATGAACAAAAATAACGAACACAAATGTGCCATTATCTATTGCAATAACAGACATCATAAACTGATCAATATAAACAAAGCCAAAAACTGTTTATCGTCAACGAAAACGTTCTATTGATAATATTTCTATTGAGAATGCCATACAAGATACTGTAAAACCATCTTCTTTCACTTAATTCAATTACATACTTAGCAAATAGCGCTATGGGTGTATTGAATGTATTATTTCATTAATTGAGCTATCTAGGCGCAATTGATTATTACTATATTTCAATAATTTACCTTTAGAGAAAGATATAAAGGACTATGTTGACATTAAACATTAGATTAGACAATATAGTACATGCGTTTTATCAATAAATAGTGAGTAAGATTGTATCATAGCAATATATCTTGTCACAAAGTACAATACTGGCCACTACCAATATAAATAGTTACCCGTAATGGTAAAACAACATGTTAATATATTTATATGTTACACGTATGTTAATTCATTTGTATCCACTTGTTTCTTCGCATGTACAGTTGTAGAAGACCTTTAGTTACAAAAGTCGCTGTACTTTTGATTTGACAATAAAGATTTCTCTTAAACCTTCAATCAGACAATGTAGTAAATATGTATTACTGAATTGAACAAATATATTTATTATTGTTTCATCGCCATATATTGTAACATTGTGACATTATGAGTGACAGTTTGACACGTAGGCCTCCGTCATGTTGAGGGTAGGATTGTACATTCTCTCATATATACTCCACGTTCGAACCATCTAGGATGTCAGGCCCTTGGTTACACCGTCGTTTCACGGTAAGACACAATTTCCAAAATTCCGCTTACCCTTTTCCTGGCGTCTTCGTCTAGCTTAGCATCCTTTTCTTCGTTCAGCTTCATGTCACTGCGTTTCCAGGAATACAGAGCCAGGCAGAGCGACAGGAAGATCCAGCAGGCCAGGATGAAGGTCACGGTGAAGAAGTAGGTGCTGAGGTTGGTGTTGTCGTACATGAGGCACGCTCCTCTCTGACCACACGACTCGTTCCACAGGAGACATGCCCGGTCTATCAGACTCCCGTACACGATAGGGCCAGGTATCGCGCCTGGAAACAGCAAGTCAATCGTTCAAAATACTCTTGATATTCCGGAACTGTGTATTTGATCAGGTTAGTAGACTATAATATATTGGAGTTTTCCTTCACACAACCTGTATATATGTAATGTCCTTTACCTGCTTACATTTATTGAATAAGAAAGTCAACCCCAGTGATGAACCGGGACGAGGGATATACAAACTTAGCCACTTTTGGGATTGTGTCATCGCCTCAAAAGCGCCACCTACATCGGCTACATATAGCGGCAAGAGGCAGAGAAGCAGCACTCCAGTCAACAGCTCTAAAGAAGATGTCTGATAGGCATCGAAAAGTAAGCGGGGGCGAGGGACACTACTGTTTGTGTAAAAGAAAATATCCTATGCTCTTGATATTCATATTAACGCACTTTCATGCATGGCTTAATGTGTTTGTGGAACAGAACTGGTCAAACGATAAGGGCTTAGGAAAATAAGAAACGTGACATAAGAGAAAGATGAAAGGATATACGGAATCACGGGCAGAAAGAGAGAGGGAGGGAGAGACAGAGAAAAAGACAGATAGAGAGAGGGAGACGGCCTCAACGTCCCTGGGATTCCCGAGGTTTTTCTAATCACACAGAGTTGGCATCACACAATAGCAATGGCCCTTCATTACGGTGACTAATCTCTAGAAGCAAAATTTATCAACTATATTTTATTTATTCAGCTTCACAATTTCAAAATCTGTGAGGAGCCGGCAACAGAAACCTGGTTTCTCTTCAGATCCAGCTCCTCAACAAATATACAATACATCACAATACATCATCATTATCACAATGCAACTGACAATACATAAAGGAAAAGCTTAACATCTAAATAATATATCATTTGGGGATCCCAAAAGGAACGTGAAGGGCTAATCCTTGTGACAATTCGTTCAGGTTGATTCATTTAGTACAAAAGACTTCAGAAATATCCTTACCCAAGAACCTGCCAATGAGACTCTGGAACCCAAGAGCCATTGACCTTTGACTTTCCTTCACACACCTGGAAAATAGTTCACATATCGTTAGTGACCCGCAAGCTACATTGAGATATATCCTTACGCAAAAAAAAACTGGTGAACTAAACAAATTTTCACCTAACTGGCAAAGCTTAGACTTACCTGTTCCTTCTAACATAAAAATTATATCATTAATACTTTCAAGACAACAAAGCTTTTTTTAGGATGTTAAGCATTATTTTTGAACCCTCCACTGCACATTGCAACAAGCCCGGAAAACGCATCAGAAAGATGTTGCTCACCTTAGAGTCGAGAACAGCATACTGGGACCCATGGATGCCATGCCGACAGAGTAGAAGAACAGCGCACACATGACCAGAGGCAGCAACCCGCAGTTGTTGGGACAGTGACCCGACGTGACCTTGTTCTCAAGCTCAGCGCTCACGTTTGCCATAGACTGGTTGGTGGGTAAACAGTTACACATGGCGTAGCTCTGAAACAAGTAGGAACACGATTGTGATTATAACCCAGGCAGTAGCGAAGGAGGCAGGAAGAAAGCAGATAGATGAAAATGAGACGAAGGGCAGTAGAGTACCCTCAACCATGCCTTCCTACGAGGATACGGATAGTAGACTTTGACAAAAATAGGATGAAATAGGCCATGAGAATCGGTCCGAGAGAATGGTACTATTGCCCCCTTGCCTTGGAAGCAAATGTTACGTACCGCATGGTGGCCAAACTCACCTGGAAAAATATTCTCTGTATAGTCAGCGTAGTTAGTCTGGTGGCGACTAGCGCTAGCGATTGAGAAGTGACAGAGCAGAGGAAATAATCTGAGACTGAGAGAAACTTAAGGAAACAAAAGAGAGGAGACGCGTATTTGCAATATAGGCATGTGTCACTTACCTTGCTCTCGCCAGGCAGTTTTTCCGTACATCCAGCCACGCAAGGAGAGAAATACTCGACTCCGCTTGGAGCACAGACCGGGTCGTACTTGGTCTGACAGTTACAGTTCAAATTGCAGGATGACGTCACCTCCTCGGCACCGACTATCGGCGGTACTGGCCTGGGTCTACAATAACACTGACAGTTAGATTTCTGCTGGAGATGGTACCAGAAAAGTTTACGAAATGTGATTACATCTAAAAACTAGATTTGGACGACCTCATACCTCTATATAAAGTATATAGAGGTTTTTGTAAGATTTGATTAAATGACTTTCACATTTACATAATCAATGCACGTTAATTCTATCCTTTAATTCAAACATGTCACAAATATGATATTCCCAGTATGGAAAGCAATTTTCTCCTTAATTACGCAAATTAAGCCCTTATTTGAATAACTTGCAAAATGCGTCTGGCTAAGTTGCTTGTCATTTACAGCTTTGCAATTCTTGTATCTCAGTGAACCATGAAGCCCCCCTCTCACTAGCAGGACCCGCGGCACGCGATCGAATTGACAAAACACTCAACGAATTTCATCGACAAAAAACGAATCTTTTTAAGCCTTGTGTGTTTTGTTGTCTTTTGTGTCATACTGGTACGTTTTGAATGATATTCCCATTATAAAGTTGAGGGTAACACAAATCCAGTTTAGGACGCAGCCAGCGTGCCGCGGGTCCAGTGAGGGGGGGGGGGGGGGGGGGGGGTATCGGGGGCCAAGTGTTGCAAAAATACACACACACAACTCGTGGTCATCACACACACACACGGGCACAGCATGCAACACATACACATCGCCACTGATGGCACACACACATCTCTAGATTTCAACGCACACACATAGCACTTCATCTGTCTCACACACACAACTCCCGATTCCACACGCACAGTCACCTCTCAGTCTCGCACATACAACTCTAGATTCCAACGCACACACACAGCACCACTTCTGTCTCACACACACATCTCTAGATTTCAACGCACACACAGTTCAACTTCTATCTCACACACAACTCCCGATTCCAACGCACACATACAGTCACGTCTGTCTCTGACACAATGTCACATACAACTCTAGAGACAACGCACACACACACAAAGTACAACTTCTGTCTGTCACACCCAAAACTGACCGATTCTTGTTTAACGTTGAACTAATCACGCCACATGGTGACATTACCAACGTTCATAATAAAGGTAGTTATCAGGTATGAATGGGGATATATACGTGTATTAGAAATGAATGGGGATATTGGCTCCATAAACATTGATACACAAACACGTGCAGCAGCGCGAGGCGCACACACGCACACTAAGGCTGAAACAAATACACAAAGCACTAACCATATGCATACACCTCAGTAAATACGAGGATCTATATCTCACTTCAGTGCGTTTTAGTACCTCCACTATCATCTTGATACCGTCTGCTGTAGACATAATCTGCATCGTTTGCTTTCTACTATCATATAATAGCTATGATCGGTATAACTTGCAATATGCTTTTACGGGTACAACCTGAGCAATTTGTCTCGTAACTGGGCATGGGATCAGACTCAGACCATTCAGTGGATCAGAATGTACGACATGACGTAATACACACACGCTGACATACATTCCTCACAAACGTGCTCTCTCTCTCTCTCTCTCTCTGCACCGCACACGAACACACACTGCGACTTGAAACAAACACACACACACACAAGTGCGCGTTACGTCATCACCTCCATTCTTTATCTGGTGATTAATACACTTAGTGTATGGTCAGCGACAGTATTCCGGTGCAAATAGAAGCAGGCGGGGCGGAACCAAAAGTAAATGTATTGTACAGCCGGATGAATGACAGGTTCAAGTCTCAAGGCCACACCAAAGACTGCAACGGTATTTCACCCAATCATCAATAAACAAACAACATATTTATTAAACACACACACACAGATACACAATCATACACACACACACTAAGACGTACACAGCACACACACACTGCGCACACTGCAACACACACAAACACACACACTCAAGGCCTGTTCGACATGCTATAGGTACGTGTGTGTGTGCGTTTTGACTTCAGTGTGTCTTTCTTATGGAATGTGTGTGCGTGTCAGTGTATTCGGGATGATCATATTCGTTCCTTTGTTAATGACATAGTCTATATAATTACATTAAGTTTAAGGTATAATTTTACGGCATCACCTTCATCATTCAATGAGCATGAGTGATTCGTACACAAGTCTATCATCAGCGACAGTATTCCCGTGTAAATAGGAAAGGGGCTGAGTCAAGCGGAGTTGTATTTTACCGCCAAATCAATGCATAAAAAGACGACGTTCAAGGCCAAATCAATAACGGCATTCGTATCTAACCCATTTATTAATGAATGAAAGATACATTTATCCAGCACACACACAGGTACACAATCACACACACACACAAGGGGGTATAAAGCACACACACTGCGCACACTAAAACGCGCACACACACACAGGATCACTCAGGGCCTGTCGGTCTTTTGTGTGTGCTGCGATTCGCTCAGTGTGTGTGTGCGTTATGACTTCAGTGTGTGTGTGTTCTTGTGTTTGTATGTTCTATGAATTATATTGCTTTTATGAATTTTGCGGTTCCTCGGTTGATACCATTACCATTACTGATATTATTACCTGAAGTTAATGAGTGTTACAAATGTACGTCATCACGAATATTCTGTGTGGGGTGATTCGTACACAGGTCTGTGATCAGTGAAAGTAGTCCGGTTGAATAGGATAGGGGCTGAACCTAGCGGAGTTGTATTTTACAATCAGATCAATGAAAAGATTACAAGTTCAAGGTAACATAAATAACGCCGATCGTATCTCACCAATTGATCAATAAATGCAAGATACATTTATCCAACAAACACACAGAAACGCAATCACACACACAGAAAGGTGGTATACAGCACACACACACTGCGTACTGCAACGCGCACACACAGAAACGCAATCACACACACACAGGGGGTATACAGCACACACACACTGCACGCATTGCAGCGCGCACACAGGATCACTCAGGGCCTGCCCTTCTTGTGTGTGTGCTGCATATTGCTCAGTGTGTGTGTGAGTTTTGACTCCAGTGTGTGTGTGTGCTTGTGTTTGTGTGTGCGATGGATTATACTGTTCTTATGAATTTTGCGTTCCTCTGGTAATACTATTACTGATATGATTACCTGAAGTTAATGAGTGTTACGTCATCACTAATAATCTGCGTGGGGTGACACAAGTCTACTACGGGTCAGCGAAGGTATCTTGGTTTAAATAGGAAAGTGGCTGAAGCTAGCGGAGCTGTTCTTTCTGGCCAAATGAATGAAGAGATGACAAGTTCAAGGTAACATAAATGACGGCAATCGTATCTCACCCATTCATCAATAAATGCAAGATACATTTATCCAGCACACACACAGAAACGCAATCACACACACACACATGGGGGTGTACAGCACACACACACTGCGTACTGCAACGCACACACACAGGATCACTCAGGGCCTGCCCTTCTTGTGTGTGTGCTGCATATCGCTCAGTGTGTGTGTGTGTGCGTTTTGACTCCAGTGTGTGTATGTGTGTGTGCTTGTGTTTGTGTGTGCTATGAATTATATTGTTCTTATGATTTTTGCGTTCCTCTGGTAATACCATCACTGATATCATTACCTGAAGTTAATGAGTATTACGTCATCACTAATATCCTGTGGGGGGTGATTCGTACACAGGTCTGTGATCAGCGAAAGCATCCTGGTTTAAAATAGCATAGGAGCTGAATCTAGCGGAGCTGTATTTTAAGGTCAGATCATTGAAAAGATGACAAGGTCAATGTTAAATTGATGAGGCGATAATATCTCACCCATTAATGCACGATACAAAATTTTATCTATCCAACACACACACAGGAACACAATCACACACACACACACACACACACACACACACACAGGGGGTATACAGCACACACACTGCTCGCATTGCAGCGCGCACACACAAAGAATCACTCAGGGCCTGTCCTTTCTGTGTGTGCTGCAATTCGCTCAGTGTGTGTGCGTTTTGACTCTAGTATGTGTGCGTGCTTGTGTTTGTTCTCAAGAATTTTGTGTTCCTCGGTTGATACCATTACTATTTGTTTTTAAACTTAAGTTAATGAGTGTTACGTCATCACTAATATCCTGTGTGGGGTGATTCGTACACAAGTCTGTGATTAGCGAAAGGATCCTGGTTAAATGGGCTAAATATACCGGAGCTGTATTTTACGGTCAGATAAATGAAAAGATGACAAGTTCAATGTTAGATTAATGAGGCGATAATATCTCATCCATTTATCAATAAATGCAAGATACATTTATCCAGCACACACACACATACGCAATCACACACACACACTAGGGGGTATAAAGCACACACACACTGCGCACTGGAACGCGCACACACACAGGATCACTCAGGGCCTGCCCTTCCTGTGTGTGTGCTGCATATCGCTCAGTGTGTGTGTGCGTTTTGACTCCAGTGTATGTGTGTGCTTGTGTTTGTGTGTGCGATGAATTATACTGTTCTTATGAATTTTGCGTTCCTCGGTTGATATCATTACTGATATGATTACCTGAAATTGATGGGTGTTACGTCACACTAATAATTTGAGTGGGGTGACACAAGTCTACTACGGGTCAGCGAAAGTATCTTGGTTTAAATAGGAAAGTGGCTGAAGCTAGCAGAGCTGTTCTTTCTGGCCATATCAATGAAAAGATCACAAGTTCAAGGTAACATAAATGACGGCAATCGTATCTCACCCATTCATCAATAAATGCAAGATACATTTATCCAACACACACACAGAAACGCAATCACACACACACATAAGGGGGTATACAGCACACACACATTGAGCACTGCAACGCACACACACAGGATCACTCAGGGCCTGCCCTTCTTGTGTGTGTGCTGCATATTGCTCAGTGTTTGTGTGCGTTTTGACTCCAGTGTGTGTGTGTGCTTGTGTTTGTGTGTGCGATGAATTATACTGTTCTTATGAATTTTGCGTTCCTCGGTTAATACCATTACTGATATGATTACCAGAAGTTAATCAGTGTTACGGCATTACTAACAAGAGTTCTACGACCTCATACCTTCGCCAAATGATTTTAACCTTTATGACTGACGTATTGGGAGTTTTTCTCATCAATTATGAATCATACCAGTTGGTCGTCTTCACCCAAATAACATAATTTGTCCAAAGTATGACTATGAGCGAAACAAAGAAGGTTATGCTAACATTTATAATCAATTATGCAAATAAGCTCCTTATTAGCATAATTTGATTCAATAGTGTCCACATTCACACTACTTCCAAATGCCACAAGAATGAAATTGCCGTCATTAACTAGTATGGAATTATAGTAGTTTAACATTAATTATACAAATTAGCTAACATTTGCATATTTTCTATCTATCAACATTCCTTTCTTCCTCAGTTACAAATTCGCATATTTAATAGTCATATCATGGAACACAGCGGGTTTTTAAATTGCCTCATTTATCATGTAAATTAAAATCTGATTTGCATCATTATCATCCAATCAAACAAAGCACCACGTAAGTTATAGAGTTAAAGTATATCTCATTAATTATGCAAAAGTGGTCTTCATTTGCATAGTTGATATTAATTTCTCTCTTCCTCAGTCATGTCACATGTTTGAGAGTCCTATCATGGAATTTGGAGGATGTATCAATTTTCATCATTAGTTATGCAAATTAGATACTGATTTGCATAATAAGTATTAATTCATGTAAATCATCACTCAAGCTATCCATTTAGCAAAAAGCATGACCATCCATCAAGCCCTTCTTGAGTTATTCCCTTTCACAGTCTGAAGCAAAACCTGCTCCTGCAGTCCCAGAAAATGCCGCTAGGGTGTCCAAACCGATACCTTTTACTCTCTTTCCAAAGAGCTATCTACCACTCAAGTCGGTTCCATAGCATATCCAAAACATGAGATATCAAAACAGGAATTTCCGCTGCAGTACTATAACAAGCCGCTAGAGGGCCCAAAATCTAATCATTTTCAGGTCTCACCAAGACCTACCAACATACCAAATATCAAGACAACCCATCCAGGCATTCTTGAGTTATGCTGGTCTTCTTATACATACAAACGCTACCCTATGCATAACCTTCTGCCCTAGCTCGGGAGCCAACAAACTCCTCAGGTGGGCGGTGCCAAATCCACTTAGAAGCCCAGGTCTCGGGATCTAACTATTACGTGACAAGCTAATTTGAACAGTCAAACCCCTGGCCCAATGGGAATATCTCCTTACTACACCAGTAACACTTCCCCTACACCAGTAACACGTTCCAGCTGGCACCCAGCTAGTATACACTCATACAATATAACACATTTTTACACTTTTCTCGTTAATTATGCAAAGCACTTCGCCCAAAATCTAATCATCTTGAGATTTCCCACATACCCACCGACACACCAACTACGACAACAAACCATCCAGGCGGTCTCGACTTATCGTGTTCACTAACAGACACAAAGACAAGCATAAACGAATAACCTTCTCAGCGAATTAAGGTAATATTAGCCCATGGCTACTTCCCCTCAGCCAATGGGAAGCCCCCATTTTCTGTGGTTATATCCACATAGTGTGGGATATCAGAAAAGTGTGAGTGATATCTGTGGGTGCTATAGAAAAACTGTGGGTGATATAGAAAAACTGTGGGTGATATAACCATGTGACCTATTCTGACCAATCCCTGCTCTGATTTCTAATTGCCCGGGGATTTGGGACTCTCCCCATATGTTTTACAGACCTTGTCTGTGCTTGCCTTGCAGCTGTTACTTGTTTGTCAGCATGTCCAGCAAAAAGAGAGATTTCTGGACTTTCAGGACAAAATAAAGTAACATTTAGTAGAGCTGCTGACTAGGGAAGCTTCGGGGAAGTATGCCATGGGCTAAATTAGATAGCTGATGGTATTGGCCTCGATATCTGGATATAACAGCAGTCCCGCCACCTTGGGGTTTCTAGTCTCCACTCGGGCTTCGCCCTCGGGGAGACTAGAAACCCCTCGGTGGGCGGGACTGCTGTTATATCCAGATATCTTGGCCACTCCCATCAGCTATAATCTATTACAAATGTGTTGGAAGATTTGTACACAGGTCTGTGATCAGCGAAAGTATCGTGGTTAAATGGGATATGAGCTGAATCTAGCGGAGCTGTATTTTACGATCAGATCAATGGAAAGATGACAAGTTCAAGGCAGCTTAAATGACGGAAATCGTATGTCACCCATTCATCGATAAATGCAAGATACATTTATCCAACACACACACAGAAACGCAATCACACACACACACATGGGGGTGTACAGCACACACACATTGAGCACTGCAACGCACACACACACAGGATCACTCAGGGCCTGCCCTTCTTGTGTGTGTGCTGCATATTGCTCAGTGTGTGTGTGCGTTTTGACTCCAGTGTGTGTGTGTGCTTGTGTTTGTGTGTGCAATGAATTATACTGTTCTGATGAATTTTGCGTTCCTCGGTTAATATAATGACTAATATCATTACCTGAAGTTTATGAGTGATTCGTTCACAGGTTTGTGATCAGTGAAAGTAGCCTGGTTGAATTGGATGGGCTGAACCTAGCGGAGCGGTCTTTAATGGCCAGATCAATAAATAGATCATACAAGTTCAAGGTTACATAAATGACGGCGATCGTATCTCACCCATAAATGCACGATATAAAACTTTATTTATCCAACACACACACAGGTATATAATCACACACACACAGGGTCATACAGCACACACACACTGCGTTTATGAGTGTTACTTCATCACTGATATTCTGTGTGGGGTGATTCGTACACAGGTCTGTGATCAGTGAAAGTAGTCTGGTTATATAGGATAGGGGATCAACCTAGCGGAGCCACACTTTACGGCCAAATCAATGACAAGATGACATGTTCAAGGTAACATAAATGATGGCGATCGTATATCACCCATTAATGCACGATGTAAAACTTTATTTATTCTAAACGCACACGGGTGGTACAATCACACATACACACAGGGGGTACACAACACACACACACACACACACACGCACTGTGCTCACTGCAGCGCGCACACACAGGATCGCTCAGGGCCTAACCTTCGTGTGTGTGTGTGCTGCAATTCGCTCAGTGTGTGTGTGCGTTTTGACTCCAGTGTGGTTGTGTGTGCTTGTGTTTATGTGTGCGATGAATTGTATTGTTCTTATGAATTTTGTGTTCCTCGGTTAATAACGTTACTGATATTATCATCTGACGTTAATGAGTGTTACGTTATCGCTAATGTTTTGTGTGGGGTGATTCATACACAAGTTTACTACGGGTCAGCTTCGGTATCTTGCTTTGAATAGGAAAGGGACTGAACCACCTAGCGGAGCTGTACTTTAAGACAAGATCAATGAAAAGATTACAAGTTCAAGGTTACATAGATAATGGCGTTCGTATCTCACCCATTCATTAAAAAAATGCACGATGTATTTATCCTACACACACACACAGGTACACAGTCACACACACACACACACACACACACAAACACACACACACACACACACAGGGTATAAAGTACACACACACTGCGCGTACTGCAGCGCACACACAGGATCACTCAGGGCCTTCCCTTCCTCTGTGTGCGCTGCGATTCGCTCAGTGTGTGTGCGTTTTGACTCCAGTGTGTGTGTGTGTGTGTGTGTGTGTGTGTGTGTGTTTGTGTCTGCGATGAATCATACTGTTATTATGAATTTTGCGTTCCTCGGTTAATACCATTACTGATATTATCACCTAACGTTTTGAGTGTTACGTCATCAATTATATCTTTTGTGGGGTGATTCATACACAGGTTTGTGATCAGTGAAGGTATCCTGGTTGAATAGGATAGGGGTTGAACCTAGCGGAGCTGTATTTTACGGCCAGATCAATGAAAAGCTGACAAGTTCAAGGTTGATAAATGACGGCGATAGTATCTGAGCCATAAATGCGCGACATAAAACTTTATCGTGTGTGTGTGTGTGTGTGTGTGTGTGCTTGTGCTTGTGTTTGTGTTTGTGTGTGCGATGAATTGAATTTGACAATGCTTATAACTCTGTCATGGAAGCTTATCTACTGGACCCAAGGGCGATGCCTGTGGGTGGCACGGAAGGATTTTCTGGATGAACAGTTTGATTTGCAAGGGGATGCAGTTGATACCAATAACATCTGTGAGGAGAAATACCTGACAGCATTAAAGCTTACTGCACAGTGGATGGAGTCACGGGCAGTCAACAATGTAGACTAGATGTAAGCCAAAGACCCGTTAAGGTCCCTAGCTCTATAGGCCTCTTTTTCTACAGCTTCCCAAGTGGGAGAAAAGGATGGAAAGGTTCACGAACACATTATATATTTTAATATCTAGACCCTCTCTGAAATACGTATGTCAATGATACCCTTATGGATGGTGTTAACGGTAAAAAGGACATGTTTGCATTTTTCTTGACTTTCAAAGAGATGAATTTAAAAGAAGATGTCATTATTCGGTCTATTGATATGACTTCATAAGATACGTTTATGTTACTTGAAGGAGTCTTTCTAACTTTTTGAACAGCTGTTAGAGCACAGCCATCTGTCCTTAGCCAATCAGGAGCGGGTATTTTGCTGTTTGAAATCCACACACATGGCCAAAGTTAGTTATTGCACCTCTCTCCCTTGAGGCAGAGGTGCTTGAACAGAAAGTCTGGCTCTCCATTGGCTGAGACCAGATCCCAGGTTGGTTCAAGCACCTCTGCCTCAAGGGAGAGGAAATAATGGTCACTCCTTGGTACTCGCCTGTCACATCAACTGAACCACAGAAGTAAAACCACATATGTGGAGTGGGGATTATTCTAAGAAAAAGAGAATCACTGACCCAAGCATTCCTAGGCATATTGTGCTTGTTTTAGTGTATATGTCAAACTATTTCCCAATATGTATGCTTAGCTTTGCTTCGGACAGATGGCTGTGCTCTAAAACAGTTCAAGGATTGACGGGCTTGTTTGTGAGGATATATCAGAGCCCGCCTCCCACGGAGCTTGTTGGCATCCTCGGGCTACGCCCTCGGGACGCCAACAACCTCCTCGGGAGGCGGGGCTCTGATATATCCCCACAAACTCGCCCGCCCATCCTTGAACTATTACTGGGATCTGGTCTCAGCCAATGGAGAGCCAGACTTTCTGTTCAAGCACCTCTGCCTCAAGGGAGAGAGGTGCTCGAACTAACTTTGGCTGTGTATGTGGATTTCAAACAGCAAAATACCCGCTCCTGATTGGCTAAGGACAGATGGCTGTGCTCTAATATATCCTCACAAACAAGGGTTGGTTCAAGCACCTCTGCCTCAAGGGAGAGAAAATAATAGTCACTCCTTGGTACTCGCCTGTCACCTCAACTGAACCACAGAAGTAAAACCACATGTGGACTGGGGATTATTCTAAGAAAAAGAGACTCACAAACCCAAACATTCATATTGGCATATTGTGTTTGTTTCAGTGTATATGTCAAACTATTTCCCAATATGTATGCTTAGCTTTGCTTCGGACAGATGGCTGTGCTCTAAATCAGTTCAAGGATTGACGGGCTTGTTTGTGA
Source organism: Branchiostoma lanceolatum (assembly GCF_035083965.1). NCBI lineage: Eukaryota > Metazoa > Chordata > Leptocardii > Amphioxiformes > Branchiostomatidae > Branchiostoma > Branchiostoma lanceolatum. The sequence continues at coordinate 7,696,488 of NC_089734.1, forward strand.
GGATATATCAGAGCCCGCCTCCCACGGAGCTTGTTGGCATCCTCGGGCTACGCCCTCGGGACGCCAACAACCTCCTCGGGAGGCGGGGCTCTGATATATCCCCACAAACTCGCCCGCCCATCCTTGAACTAATACTATTAGGCTACAGGGATGAGATTTGATGAAAATAGCCGGTGGAAAATAATACTTGAGATGTATTTCAAATCATAGGCTCCTAATGACATGGCCTTACACATAAACTTTACTCCTCAAAGTGACAGACAAAACTTTGATGATATGCCAAACTTTTTATCAACATGTGCAGGACGGTTCCCACCATTTTTCTGTTGTTGTTTTTCTTGTTTGTTTTCAATTTAACCTTAATTCGCGTGAAATCTGCTGGTGCGTTAAAGCTGGCAACTGGAATGTGGGAGCCGCGTGCAGATACTAAAGACCTTTTGTGTATAGTGTTCATTCTGTGTCCCTTGGAGATCAGATTGGTGGTCAATCATCGTGAACTGTCACATCTGGTGCGATCAGATTTCTGGGATAGATAAACACGCATAGATGAACTTTTGACCTGGTCATGCATCTGGCTTTAAACTACGTGTACAGCTCCGCTAGGTTCAGCCCCTTTGATATCTATACTACTAAAGATTCGTATATAAATTACCCCACAAAAGATATGACGTAACACTCACAAACTTCAGGTAATGATATCAGTAACGGTATTAACCGAGGAACGCAAAATTCATAAGAACAATACAATTCATCGCACTCACAAGCACACACACACACTGGAGTCAAAACACACGAACACACTAAAGCGAAGTGCAGCACACACACAAGACGGTTAAGGCTCTAGGTGATCCTGTGTGTGTGTGTGCGTTGCAATGCCCGCAGTGTGTGTGTGCTGTATACTCCCTGTGTGTGTGTGTTTGTGTGTGTGTGTGATTATGTACCTGTGTGTGTGTTGGATAAATAAAGTTTAATATCGTGCATTTATGGGTGAGATACGATCGCCGTCATTTATGTAACCTTGAACTTGTCATCTTTTCATTGATCTGGCCAACTAAGATACCGTCGCTGACCCGAGGTAGACTTCTGTATGAATCACCCCACACAAGGTATTAGTGACGACGTAACAGTCACAAACTACAGGTAATAATATCAGTAATGGTATCAACCGAGGAACAAAAAAGTGACAAGAACAATAGAATTCATCTCATATACGAAAATGCAAAGCACATACACACTGGAGTCAAAACGCGCACACACACTAAGCGAAGCGCAGCACACACACAAGACGGTAAGGCCCTGAGCGATCCTGTGTGTGTGCGTTGCAGTGCGCGCAGTGTGTGTGTGTTGTGTACCCTGTGTGTGTGTGTTATTGTGCACCTATGTGCGTTTAGGATAAATAAAGTTTTATATCGTGCATTTATACGATCGCCATCATTTTTGTAACCTTGAACTTGTCATTTTTTCATTGATCTGGCCGTGAAATACAGCTCCGCTAGGTTCATCCCCTATCCTACATATTTAACTAGGATACTTTCGCTGATCACAAACCTGTGTACGAATCACCCCACACAAAATATCAGTGATGATGTAAGACTCCTAAACTTCAGGTAATAATATCAGTCATAGTATTAACTGAGGAACGCAAAATTCATAAGAACAATATAATTCATCGCACACAGAAACAGAAGCAAACACACTGGAGTCAAAACGCACACACACACTGAGCAATATGCAGCACACACACAAGAAGGGCAGGCCCTGAATGATCCTGTGTGTGTGCGCTGCAGTGCGCACGGTGTGTGTGTGTTGTATACCCCCTTGTGTGTGTGTGTGATTGTGTACCAGTGTGTGTAGGATGAATTAAGTTTTATATCGTGCATATATGGGTGAGATGTGATCGCATTTAATTATGTAACCTTGAACTTGTCATCTTTTCATTGATCTGGCCGTAAAGTACAACTCCGCTAGGTTTATCCGCTATCCCATATAACCAGGATACTTTCGCTGATCACAGACCTGTGTACGAATCAACTGCCACATAAAGTATCAGTGATTACGTAACGTTCATTAACTTCAGGTAATAAAATCAGTCATAGTAATAACCGACGCAGCAAAAATCATAAGAACAATATAATTCATAGCACAAAAAAAAGCAAACGCGCACACACCAGAGTAGAGTCAGAAACGCATACCGACACACTGAGCAAATCGCAAGACACACAAAAGACGGTTAGACCCTAAATGATCCTGTGTGTGTGCGCGCTGCAGTGCGCACAGTGTGTGTGTGTTGTATACCCGATGTGTGTGTGTGTGATTGTGTACCAGTGTGTGTAGGATGAATTAAGTTTTATATCGTGCATATATGGGTGAGATGTGATCGCATTTAATTATGTAACCTTGAACTTGTCATCTTTTCATTGATCTTGTCTTAAAGTACAACTCCGCTAGGTTTATCCCCTATCCTATATAACTAGGATACTTTCGCTGATCACAGACCTGTGTACGAATCACCCGCCACACAAAATATCAGTGATGATGTAACGCTCATAAACTTCAGGTAATAATATCAGTAATAGTATTAACGATCGCTGTTATTTATGTTACCTTGAACTTGTCATTTTTACATGGATCTGGCCATCAAGTACAGCTCCGCTAGGATCAGCCATTCCTATCTTAACCAAGATACCGTCGATGACCCGTAGGAGACTTGTGTATGAATCATCCCACATAACATATGAGTGATGACGTAACACTCATTAACGTCAGATAGGGATATCAGTAATGTTATTAACCGAGGAACGCAAAATTCATAAGAACAATACAATTCATTGTACACGCAAGCACACACACACACACACAGAGAGGAGTCAAAACGCACACACACACACACTGAGCGAATTGCAGCGCACGTACAAGAAGGGCAGGCCCTTGAGTGATCCTGTGTGTGTGCGTTGCAGTACGCAGTGTGTGTGTGCTGTATACCACCTTTCTGTGTGTGTGATTGCGTTTCTGTGTGTGCCGGATAAATGTATCTTGAATTCATTGATGAATGGGTGAGATATGATCGTTGTTATTTATGTTACCTTGAACTTGTCATCTTTTCATTGATCTGGCCATAAAGTACAACTCCGCTAGGATCAGCTACTTTCCTATTTAAACCAAGATACTGTCAATGACCCATAGTAGACTTGTGTATGAATCACCCCACATAACATATAAGTGATGACGTTAAGCTAGTAATGTTATTAACCGAGGAACGCAAAATTCATAAGAACATTCATCGCACACACAAACACAAGCACACACACACACTGGAGTCAAAACGCAAACACAGACTGAGCGAATTGCAGCACACACACAGGACGGGCAGGCCCTGAGGGATCCTGTGTGTGTGTGCGTCGCAGTGCGCAGTGTGTGTGTTGTATACCCCCTTGCAGTGTGTGTGTGCGTGTGATTGTGTACCTTTGTGTCTGTCGGATAGATACAAGTTTATATCGTACATTAATGGGTGAGATATTATCGCCTCATTAATTTAACATTGAACTTGTCATCTTTTCATTTATCTGACCGTAAAATAAGGCTCCGCTAGATTCAGTCCCTATCCCATTTAACCAGGATACTTTCGCTGATCACAGACCTGTGTACAAATCACCCCACACAGGATATTAGTGATGACGTAACACTCATTAATTTCAGGTAATCTTATCAGTAATGGTATTACCCGAGGAACGCAAAAATCATAAGAACAGTATACATGTAATATCATAGCACACACAAACACAAGTACACACACACACTGGAGTCAAAACGCACACAAACACTGAGCAATATGCAGCACACACACAAGAAGGGCAGGCCCTGAGTGATCCTGTGTGTGTGCGTTGCAGTGCTCAATGTGTGTGTGCTGTATACCCCCTTATGTGTGTGTGTGATTGCGTTTCTGTGTGTGTGTTGGATAAATGTATCTTGCATTTATTGATGAGTGGGTGAGATACGATTGCCGTCATTTGTGTTACCTTGGCTTGTCATTTTTTCATTGATTTGGCCCGAAAGAACAGCTCCGCTAGCTTCAGCCACTTTCCTCTTTCCTATTTAAACCAAGATACAGTCGCTGACCCGTAGTAGACTTGTGTCATCCCAAACAGATTGTTAGTAATGACGTAACACTCATTAACTTCAGGTAATGATATCAGCAATGATATTAACCGAGGAACGCAAAATTCATAAGACCAGTATAATCCATCGCACACACAAACACAAGCACACACACACACTGGAGTCAAAACGCACACACACACTGAGCAATATGCAGCACACACACAAGAAGGGCAGGCCCTGAGTGATCCTGTGTGTGTGTGCGTTGCAGTGCTCAATGTGTGTGTGCTGTATACCCCCTGTGTGTGTGTGTGTGTGATTGTGTACCTGTGTGTGTGTCGGATAGATAAAATTTTGTATCATGCATTATGAGATATTATCGCCTCATTAATTTAACATTGACCTTGTCATCTTTTCATTGATCTGACCTTAAGATACAGCTCCGCTAGATTCAGTCCCTATGCTATTTAACCAGGATGCCGTCGCCGATCACAGACCTGTTTACGAATCACCCCACACAGGATAATAGTGATGACGTAACACTCATTAACTTCAGGTAATAATTTCCGTAATAGTATTACCCGAGGCACGCAAAAATCATAAGAACAATATGATTCATAGCACACACAAACACAAGCACACACACACACACACACACACTGGAGTCAAAACGTGTGTGCTGTATACCCCCTTATGTGTGTGTGTGATTGCGTTTCTGTGTGTGTGTTGGATAAATGTATCTTGCATTTATTGATGAATGGGTGAGATACGATTGCCGTCATTTATGTTACCTTGAACTTGTCATCTCTTCATTTATTTGGCCAGAAAGAACAGCTCCGCTAGCTTCAGCCACTTTCCTATTTAAACCAAGATACCTTCGCTGACCCGTAGTAGACTTGTGTCACCCCACACAGATTATAAGTAATGACGTAACACTCATTAACTTCAGGTAATCATATCTGTAATAGTATTACCAGAGGAACGCAAAATTCATAAGACCAGTATAATCCATCGCACACACAAACACAAGCACACACACACACTGGAGTCAAAACTCACACACACACTGAGCAATATGCAGCACACACACAAGAAGGGCAGGCCCTGAGTGATCCTGTGTGCGCGCTGCAATGCGTGCAGTGTGTGTGTGCTGTATACCCCCTGTGTGTGTGTGATTGCGTTTCTGTGTGTGCGCGTTGCAGTACGCAGTGTGTGTGTGCTGTATACCACCTTTCTGTGTGTGTGATTGCGTTTCTGTGTGTTTGTTGGATAAATGTATCTTGAATTTATTGATGAATGGGTGACATACGATCGGCGTTATTTATGTTACCTTGAACTTGTAATCTTTTCATTGATCTGATTGTAAAATACAACTCCGCTAGGTTCAGCCCCTATCCTATTCAACCGGACTACTTTCACTGATCACAGACCTGTGTACGAATCACCCCACACAGAATATTCGTGATGACGTACATTTGTAACACTCATTAACTTCAGGTAATAATATCAGTAATGGTAATGGTATCAACCGAGGAACCGCAAAATTCATAAGAACAATATAATTCATAGAACATACAAACACAAGAACACACACACACTGAAGTCATAACGCACACACACACTGAGCGAATCGCAGCACACACAAAAGACCGACAGGCCCTGAGTGATCCTGTGTGTGTGTGCGCGTTTTAGTGTGCGCAGTGTGTGTGCTTTATACCCCCTTGTGTGTGTGTGTGGTTGTGTACCTGTGTGTGTGCTGGATAAATGTATCTTTCATTCATTAATAAATGGGTGAGATACAAATGCCGTTATTGATTTGGCCTTGAACGTCGTCTTTTTATGCATTGATTTGGCGGTAAAATACAACTCCGCTTGACTCAGCCCCTTTCCTATTTACACGGGAATACTGTCGCTGATGATAGACTTGTGTACGAATCACTCATGCTCAATGAATGATGAAGGTGATGCCGTAGAATTATACCTTAAACTTAATGTAATTATATAGACTATGTCATTAACAAAGGAACGAATATGATCATCCCGAATACACTGACACGCACACACATTCCATAAGAAAGACACACTGAAGTCAAAACGCACACACACACGTACCTATAGCATGTCGAACAGGCCTTGAGTGTGTGTGTTTGTGTGTGTTGCAGTGTGCGCAGTGTGTGTGTGCTGTGTACGTCTTAGTGTGTGTGTGTATGATTGTGTATCTGTGTGTGTGTGTTTAATAAATATGTTGTTTGTTTATTGATGATTGGGTGAAATACCGTTGCAGTCTTTGGTGTGGCCTTGAGACTTGAACCTGTCATTCATCCGGCTGTACAATACATTTACTTTTGGTTCCGCCCCGCCTGCTTCTATTTGCACCGGAATACTGTCGCTGACCATACACTAAGTGTATTAATCACCAGATAAAGAATGGAGGTGATGACGTAAATTTCATTGTTAAACGTCAGGTAAAGATATCAATTATATCTTTAAGAAATGAACGTAAAATTGATAAGAACAATATAACATACACACGCTGAATTCAAAACGCACACACACACACTGAGCGAAGTGCAAAACACACATGTCGTGCAGGCCCCGAGTGAGTGAGTGTGTATGTGCAGTGCGCGCAGTGTGTGTGTGCTATATGCCCCCTATGTGTGTGTGTGTGTGTGTGTGTGTGTGTGTGTGTGTGTGTGTGTGTGTGTGTGCGTGCGCGCACTTGTGTGTGTGTGTGTGTGTGTGTGTGTGTTGCAAGTCGCAGTGTGTGTGCGTGTGCGGTGCAGAGAGAGAGAGAGAGAGACAGAGAGAGAGAGAGCACGTTTGTGAGGAATGTATGTCAGCGTGTGTGTATTACGTCATGTCGTACATTCTGATCCACTGAATGGTCTGAGTCTGATCCCATGCCCAGTTACGAGACAAATTGCTCAGGTTGTACCCGTAAAAGCATATTGCAAGTTATACCGATCATAGCTATTATATAATAGTAGAAAGCAAACGATGCAGATTATGTCTACAGCAGACGGTATCAAGATGATAGTGGAGGTACTAAAACGCACTGAAGTGAGATATAGATCCTCGTATTTACATGTATGCATATGGTTAGTGCTTTGTGTATTTGTTTCAGTGTGCGTGTGTGCGCCTCGCGCTGCTGCACGTGTTTGTGTATCAATGTTTATGGAGCCAATATCCCCATTCATTTCTAATACACGTATATATCCCCATTCATACCTGATAACTACCTTTATTATGAACGTTGGTAATGTCACCATGTGGCGTGATTAGTTCAACGTTAAACAAGAATCGGTCAGTTTTGGGTGTGACAGACAGAAGTTGTACTTTGTGTGTGTGTGCGTTGTCTCTAGAGTTGTATGTGACATTGTGTCAGAGACAGACGTGACTGTATGTGTGCGTTGGAATCGGGAGTTGTGTGTGAGATAGAAGTGGTACTGTGTGTGCGTTGAAATCTAGAGATGTGTGTGTGAGACAGAAGTGGTGCTGTGTGTGTGCGTTGGAATCTAGAGTTGTATGTGCGAGACTGAGAGGTGACTGTGCGTGTGGAATCGGGAGTTGTGTGTGTGAGACAGATGAAGTGCTATGTGTGTGCGTTGAAATCTAGAGATGTGTGTGTGCCATCAGTGGCGATGTGTATGTGTTGCATGCTGTGCCCGTGTGTGTGTGTGATGACCACGAGTTGTGTGTGTGTATTTTTGCAACACTTGGCCCTCGATAGGGGGGGGGGGGGGGCTTAAGACTATTCACCCCTGATGGTACGGGGAGGTGACCCCAGCCATGTTGATGTTATCACATCTCAGTAGGAAGGCAGCGGAGGTTACTCCCATGGCGATGCTTGCAGCGATGGCCAGCTTCAGGGCTCCGGAAATTCCCACTTGCAGTCTTCTCATCAGAAGGCCGCCGAGAAGTGCACCGCCCATCCCTCCTGGTATCAGCACCATTCCTGTAGAAAGACAAAAAACATCTATATGATATACCAAGGACATTATAATGTCCTTGGATATACCGATGTACATGTTTTCAAGGAACGTTAGGGGTGTCAAAAAAACACATCAACAGTACTTTATCCCATGTTCTTTGAAATATCTGAAACATGAATATCTCAGGCCTTCATCCTGTTTTTCAAGGGTTGTAAACACAAATCCCTAACATCTATACATCGTTCACGGCTCCGAGTACGCATACAAAGCATTGTGGGTAATATGTCAAAGACGTCACGATATTGTCATGGAAATCGGGATAATGATCGAGACGAGAACAAGTCAGGGGTCTTCACCTTTGACCTTGCGCATGCGTAATCGGAATGTTGAACGAGATTCGAACTTCGTACCTGCCAAAATGGCGGACCACCCAGCAGGCTGTGCGAACTGGTTCTCGATGTACTTGACCGTGAAGGTTATGAGACCGTTGAAGCTCATGGCGATCCCACAGGATGCAGACGTCAGGCAGAGCAGCGTCGGGATCTTAAAGAAGGACGTCATCTCCTTGAAGAAGTTGAAGAACCCTTTGTCTTCTGCTTCTTCTTTGCTTTTCTTAGTATCAGTGGGCAAACTAACATAATCTAGTACGGGGAAAAGAATGGGAATATATCTAGTTCAATAGTACTACTTTCTTCTGACAAGATAGTACAAGAAAGTCTATACATGTAACTCTAAAGCTGATGAAATGAAGTTATGATATGATATGTAGAAGTTCCTTTCTATGAACATAAGATACATTTTCGTCTTTAGGGACATCTGTCGTCACATGAATAAGTCAGACAATAAGAATGTGAAATTATTTGTAGATAGATAGATAGCTCGAATGTGGCTGTAATTGTATTAGACGTGTATATAGAAGGTGAATGGTTCTAAAAGCAAAGGAAACGTATCCCTTATATCTTTTCTTTTATCAATATCAAATTGTGTTGAATTTCTCACCTGGAAATTCCCCTGGCAGGCCCGCCAGCCAGGGTGAGACGAGGAGCGCGACAGTGGCGAACATGGGGAAGCCGAGCCACCAGGCACCCAGCCACCGGGGGTCCGAGGGGCCTCCATCGGGCCTGGAAACAAACAAGACCTGGTCATTTCACGTAACCATGAATACAATATTATCTAGTCAGCATGCAGAGGGAAGATCTGGTGGAGGATGTCATTTGCTCGTGTCTATGTGGATTAGCTTAATTCGTGCAGTGTATGTATCTTTATAACATTTGGTATGTGGGTATAGGGGTCGAGAAAACGGTAGTTTTATACTGGACCTCCTATCGGCTTTCTACGGTATTGCAGCAAAACTTCCGTTTTTGATATCTCTTGGATTTAGAATAGTTAAACTTTTAGAGATCAAGTGCCAAGAGTCCTAATATTACATGTAGCGATATGTATGTGAAATATGATTATTTTTATTCTACGTAGTTGTTAGCATACTATTAGGTTAATCATCTTTCAAGTGCATATTTTGTACAACAAACGTTTGATAACAATTCATAGATTTATATATCTTTACGAATAGTCGATTTAAATGCTTTATGCCAAACAAAATGCACAAGCGAATGGGAGAATAAAGCAAAACAATCTTACGGTACTGCCCCTGGTTTGTTGAAGTCGACGTAGATGTCGAGCAGTTTTCCGTTGAGAAGGTAGCCTGTAGCAGGGCCCAATGCACCGGCCGCATCTTTCATACCTACAGAAACAACACAGTTACAAAAGCATACAACCATGTACGTTAGATATCAGGTGTTTTTGTGAAAGGTACAGGTAAAGGTAGTCACATAGCCTTTTTGATGCCGTAGGAGCCGTGTCTAAAGTAAGGTATCGTAGGTATTGGAAGGCGGTAGGAAACGGACAACACTAAGCAAAGAGTTGGGATTGATAACTAATAAGATCAATTAATATAATACTAAATGCGGTATTGAGTTGTTATCTACTGTGTCTGGAGCACAGTATTGGAAGGCGGAGCCTTAACCTTTTCCTTACATTGCCCTTTACCTCCCCAATCAAGTCAGGTACCATCAACTCAACACCTGGGTGGAGTGAGGAAAGTCGTGAAAAGTGCCTTTCCCACAGACACAACTTGTACTCAAGAATGCCAGGAATCGAACCCTAGACCTTTCAAACTCGGGTCCGCAAGCCTAGCCACTCGGCTATTCGACGCCACCCACGCTTTATCTGTGTGTGTATCATATACTGTGAATGCAGACATGTTCGCGGTGGATTTATGTTCGCGGTTTTCGCGGCGACTGTTTCACCGCGAACTTAAAACCACCGCGAACATTTTTGTCCAATACTGTAGCAGTATGTGACTATAGCGCTGCCGCAAACTTAAAACCACCGCAAACACTCCATTTCCCCCTTAGCGCGAAATTAAAACCACACGAACGCAAAAGTATCATAACAAATGGCTTACCGAGGTACAAGCCGCCAGAGTTCGGGGGCGCACTTGCCTCCAACAGGTCACTACCGAATGTATGGATGGGAATCGCACCTATGCCCTGTAGTATCTGACCTGTGATAAAGGTAAATATAAAGTTAGTGCCGTACACTTCTCGAGGCCGTTGGGGCAGTGAGTTGTTATCCACTGAGTCTAGGGCAGGGCATTAAAAGGTGGGGCCCATCCCTCTCCTTCGACCGCCTTTTACCTCCCCAGCCGAAGTCAGGTACCCATTTTATACCTGAGTGGAGTGAGGAAAGTATTTTTAAATGTCTTTCACAAGGGCACAACATCGGTGGCATGTCAGGGGATTCAAACCCAAGACCTCTGTGTTCTGGGCCAACCACCCAAGCCGTTACGCCAACACCGACCTGTGATAACATAGAGCGAAAACGACGTTTGTCTTTTTGTAATGGTCCTTCTAACCACAAGGCAAGCATTTCTTTTATATTCCTGTAGTGATGTGATCTTATCTATATTTCAATTCCCTAACAAGATGTTTATTTCTATCTTCCCCCACAGTAAGGGGGCAGAGATATGTACGCCGCTGCAAAGAGGTTTAAGTCTACTTGGTCACTGATACTATTTTTAGCAAAAGATAGACACAGCGACGAAGAAACACCTAAGATAAGTGAAAAAGTACCCGACGGAATTAAGGAGCAAAAAACAAACAAAAGAAAATATGAGACGGTCGTTCTGCAGTTTGTTTACCCAAACAAACATAAACAAAAACAAGCACCTTGCGTAGCCATACCTGTAAGAAACAAAAACATGTAGTTAGACAGTCCCGTTTCTTCTTCTTCACACGTGGATTGGGTGTCGTTGTTGTCAGGCTGACATGTTGCTTTAACGGACGCCCCGTAGTTGTACAGTCCGACGGTGAAGTGGGGGAGGGAGAAGACCATCGCTCCCGCCCCGAGTACTAGCGCGCCCAGCGATATCGCCTTCACTTTGGCGCGCCGGGTCCGGATCCAGTACGTCACGAGAAGTACCAACGTGCCGTTGCCGATGTCATAACCGATAGACACGATACCTGGGAACACGGAGAATGATATCAAAACCGCTACAGTGGCTCTGTGTGTGTGTGTATGTATGTGTGTGTGTGTGTGTGTGTGTGTGTGTGTGTGTGTCTGTCTGTCTGTCTGTCTGTCTGTGTGTGTGTGTATGTGTGTGTCTGTCTGTCTGTCTGTGTGTGTGTGTCTGTCTGTGTGTGTGTGTGTGTATGTGTGTGTGTGTGCGTGTGTGTGTGTGTGTGTGTGTGTGTATGTGTGTGTGTGTGTGTGTGTGTGTGTATCTGTCTCTGTGTGTGTCTGTCTGTCTGTCTGTGTGTGTGTGTGTGTGTGTGATGAATCCTAATGATATTCGGTATGTGGGTGGGTTGGAAGGGGTCGGGAACACAAAGGTCAAGTTTGATACTGGACCTTCTAGCACGCTAGTGGCTATTCACCGTACTCTGGTTTTAATATATCGTGTTATGGTTTCATTTTTCCTCTCTGAGAATAGAATCTGTTTTAAATCTGATTACCTTTTACTGTAAGTGATAACGTGCTTACATTGTATATTAAAGTACACAGTGCCTCGTGGTGGAAAAATAAAGTTAAAGACATAGAAATGACACGTTATTCGTGATACCTGTCTTTGAGCTGGACAGGTCGTAGCGTTTCTCAATGGAGGAGATGCCCGTGTTGACAAGGCCGTTGACCAGGGTGCCTTGCGCGAAGCTGAACCAGAAGAGTAAAACTAGCATCCCATTCACCCCGCTGAGAAACTGCAGACATTGCGGCCGGAATCCCCACCATCCGTACCTTGAGTAGTCTACACCGTTGTTATTTTCGTCTTCAGGGGCGTCTGTCGTCACATAGATAGTCAGATAAGAAGAATATGAACCATAAATCAATCTTTGGTGGTGGTAGAAAACCAAAGATGTACATAAGTTCTGGAAAACTGATCATGACATGACATCTACTAATAAAACTCTACTTAGTATCAAATCCAGCTAAGAATCTTATGTCACAAGAAACTGCAATTAGTTCTACCTACCTTCAAGAAGAGTCCAATTCTCTTTATTGAGAGCTGTAAGTTCCTTCATGGCGTCATCTGGGTCGCGTAATTTGTCAGCGTTAGCGTGCTTCAGCTCCTGAATCAGCTGCCTCTCTGCAATCATCTGCACCTGTGTACAAAATGGAAGAATTGGTATTCAACCTCAATCCGCCGGGTTACATAGATCCACCACTTCCAAAAACAGTGGTTTTGAGAGACCTCTAGTGCAGCACCCCCCAGGTATGCACAGTTTAGATATACAGGACTGTATTAAACTGGGGAAGTTGCGAAGTGTATTATACTGAGTAATTTTGATATGGATAAAATCATTATTATTATCGTTACTAGTTTTATCGAGTGGCCCGACTTCTCTCTCTTCCCAGCCAGGGGCTGAATTGCGAAGAGCTTACAATTCTCTAACGTGCCCGATGTATGGCTCTCCTCAAACATGAGACTTCTTTTTAGCTTCCTATCCTATGGACGTCCCTAACCGAAGCTAGGTACTCATTTACACCTGGGTGAAGTGAGGATTGTAACTAAATATTACATAATCCAAAATAACCAAGTAACTGGGCAAATTTCTTAAAAGACTTTATCCAGAATTTATCCTGTTGCTTGATTTAATGTCTTTTATGTAATGTTTTCAATTATGTATGTGTTCTTTAATTGGTTGATTTACCGAATGCTCTACTTGGATGCCTATCCTTTGCCGACCTAATCATAATGTTGTGTAACATTAAGAGTACGACGCCCCTCCCCCTCTGCCTGCCTGTGGCAATCAGATGTATGATTGTAGCAAAATGTTACTGTTTAAAACAAACATCACCCCCACCTTCTCATTCACTTCTGATGAATTATAAAAACTCTCCATCCAGCCTAAAACTCGCCAGTGCGTTTTGTTAAGCAAATAAACTATTTCCAGCAATGTGCGACGAGTTAGAAATGTAACTTAATCATGTTAAAGTATTTTCATGCTCCAAAGGGGAAGGGGCTTGTTGCATGGCACATGAAGGCCTGGCAGCTTTTCAACAGTAAAAATATTGTTAATTGGGACCTGATTGGGAAGAACAGACTTTCATGCATACCGCAGGGCATTAGAGAGTGTGACCTCTGGTTTGATCACAAAGGAAGCCGTATGGTGACTGGTATGCGGGTGTACCAGTACGACGTGCACGCACACGAGCACCCTTTGTTAAGCCCCTGTCACACATAGCCAAACATGGCTCCCGACCGTAAGCCAACGAAGGTTGGCGGTAGGTCGGGAGTAGTCTGACAGTCAACCCATTTCAGATCTCCAGTCTGACCACATCCGAACACCAGCCGACCACGGCCGACCTAGCTACCGAACCACTCCCAACCATGGTTGGGAGAACATCGGGAGGCAATGTTCGGCTATGTGTAACCGGGACTTTATGTTATCTTAAGCGTACTTGATGAGAGGGCCTGCTTGCAATGTTTCTATCGTTCCTACTGAAAAATCAGCTTGTTGCAAGCAATGTATCAAACGTTTTTGTTAGAAAGTCATAACTTTTGAAGCGAAAACGTGTTTGTATGGAACATTTTTCGCATATGTTTGTTTCGAACAATGGTAAAGATATGGTGGGAAGGGGCGTTCCATGTAACATAATCTCTTGGTAAGTAGGAAAAATATCGTACTAAGACACCTACCTCGGTAGTTGCCATATCCCCCATTGTAGGCTCACAGGAAAACCACAATGTCACACAGACACACTTATAGTATACACAGTACTTTTCTGACCTCAAGTACGGAACAATACAATGCTACGAGATCTACAGCTCTTGCTATAGTGTAACCAAAACACTAAGCCCGAGTGATTCTGAGAGGGAACAGTATCTCGTCCCTGCCTACAATCACATACTGTGGGAGGATAGATACGGATTAAGCCTCTAGATTCTTCCTTCACTAAAACAAAACCAAGATGGTGTCGGGGCACATGATATAGCAATGTTTATTTCCAGATATGATGAGATCTGAGCCATAACCTCGCATATGCAGCTGCACTTGCCTGTCAATATCTATACTCGGGAAACATGTTTCTGAGTAATTTTGGTATAGTTAAAACCCTACACCGGCGGCGGAAACGTGTGCGTATGGGGAGGGGCACCATTCCCACAGTACTTGAAGACCCGAAAGGGGAGTGATCTGTGCACACCTGTTGTATTTCCTGAGAACAACACTTTAAGTTGCTTCCCGCATATGCCATGTTGTTTGATCTATGCAATATTCGCATCACCGAAGTAGACGCTATACTGTTGAGATATAGTTTCTGTGTAACAGGTGAACAGTATAAAACATACACCCCCTCTCAGATATGCACAGTTTAGATATTATACAAGAGTGCATTTTACTGGGGGGGCGTTGGGGTGGAGATCTGTTTGGACGTATCTTTTCAGGGTGACGGAATTATGTACCCTGATGGAATAATAGTAGATGTTATCTACTAGAATTAATGGAATCAATGACTTCTGAAACACCGTTACTAATCATAATGTTATATAATCTAAAATACTGTGTCAAAACGTATGATCTTCACTAGACTAACATCACAAAACTTCAGAATCTGTAGGGAAGACATTTTCAGAAGTAAACCTTTTGATACCAACAAGAAAACGACAATTATGATACTGACAACGCACGCCATGGTGGAATCCACTTGAAAAGACCTATCAGTAGATAATGCTTGGATATTCCGAGTCCCCGTCGTTTCTGCATCATACCAATATATATCTGGGTCCTTGATGAGCTAGTGACCTCCCAAAAATATTTTACACGTGATCATGAAGCAAACTGAATGATTCAAACTATACTTTAGTCTATACTGACATTTAAAAACAATCTATGAAAAAATAAACGAACCTCTTCAGTTGTCATCTCCACCATTTTCCGTAATGTCCTTGATTGGTGCAGTTATTCCCCACGCCCATATACTGACAAAAACACAGTGTCTTCCAAAAATCGATTCCAACAAATCACAATCCTTTGGAGGTTTAGCTTATTGAATACTTTGTCGTTGGGCTTCCAAGTTTGTGTGTAGACTAAACACTGCCCTGTGGTTGAGGCAGTTAAAAGTATACTCCGGCCCTGTCTACATTAGGCTGCAATCACATTCTGGGGATCTATGTAGAAACAACCCACCCCTGTTTACAACTCAGCGAAGGAATAACAATTCTAAGCCATAGGATACATCAGATTAAAACCTTGTTTTCATTAAACGTAACTTCAAACGGCCAATTCTTATGGAGTGGATTTGATTTTTTGTAATTATGAAAAGGAAGCCCTACTTAAGACCTTGTATGTGAATTCATTCATTCAAAATGTCAGTGCATTTTCGAACGTCCGACTAGAAATACATATTTCGACAATGATTCAGCTTTTATATCTTTATTAAGATAGCATCTTACTATCTTACTACAGGAAACAGATATGATGTATTCGAAATAATCTTAATTTGAAAGAGAAGCAACATCGCCTTGCAAAATGACTGTGAGAATTTGGTAGCTTTCCCACAGTGCTTGCGTGCCATAAAGACAAGTGTTTCTTTTACACTACTGCTGTTACAGACTTACAGTATTTACTTCCAGAGTTGGTGTTGGATTTCTCAATACAACCTGTATACAACTTACGTCATTCTACGTCATCAAATATGGTTTCATAATAGCTAGGTAGGAAATGTCGTTTAAAAAGCTCTTATTTTCTGCAAAATGCCGCAATGAAATTAAACACATTGATACTACTTATCACCTGGGGTCATTCTTTTAAGTAAGCCCCCTTGCGGTTCTATCGGTTCGAGCAGCGGGAAATGCGACGTCATACTTGATGACGTAGGCTGTGCCACGTGGTAAAGAAAACAACGTTAACTATTCCAGCTTTGAATATCTTTTAATAACACGTTTCTTTCTTATCAAATAGACCCACTAAAAGTTCATTAAATCATTATATAATCATTAAATATTCTATTGTTAAAAACAAATATGTCAATAATTGGCAAATTATTATCAAGAATTGTGTTGATGAAGGTAAGACATCCAGGTAAACAATGATATGATAAACTACGTTGATAATGATATAATATGATGTGTGACTACAACTAGTATATATCATAGCAATGAATTCATTAACAAATAATTTAGAATAGTTTATGAGGTGATAAATGATATCATATATGGTATGATATATGAAGATAAGATTATGCAATACATGTATATAACATGATATCTTTAACTATGACGTCTAATTGATATGACTATCTAGATTTCCAAAAGTACTAGTTCTTTTTTTAAATCTGCTCTATACAATACAATTCTTAGTTCTTGATCCTATTCTGTTAGGTTAAAAATCGATACATTCTAGAAATAGATATACGACTATGTAGGCTTCGATGGGAATAAGGGATAATCAGTTTAACGTTCTTTCTGAGTAATGTTGAGGGTTTGCGGTACAATTCAATTTGAATTTCTCACTGCTCCTAATTCAAAGATGAGTAACCTGTCCTATAATCAAGGTAAGCGCATGGACTTTACACTGACAAGCAACTACAGGGTAAAGTATCATTAAGGTCCAAATATAAGTACATAATGACTTGTGACAATCCATGCATGGTATACATTGGGAAATATATCAAAGAATGTCTAGACGTAAGAAACTCCTCCAATAATTGTAAAATCCCATTGTCATCCCATACTACTACACCATATTGTATAAGATAGACTACTTCACCATATTGTATAAGATAGACTACTTCACCATATTGTATAAGATAGACTACCACATAATATTGAATTAGATAGATTGGTTAGCCTAATAGAATGCTATCTATGTACCAGTGAATGCCATACTTTGTACCTTGTACAATTGTTGTGCAATAAAGTTATTATTGGGTGGACTGACTACATTCTACGTAAGACTAAAAATTCGGTACGTTTCTAATGTTTGTGGTTAAAATCAACTTTATTTTTCAACATGAGCCGAATCGTAAACTTGATAAATGAGTGCTTTGGCAACAATTGTAAGATAAACCAATAAAGAATACTTTTCGTTGATACATATATTAAAAACTACGCTCTTGGATCCTTTCTTTCTGTCTCATGATCTTTGTCATTAGAACAAAGATAAGTTCGGTTTACGTTAGCTGACTGCGACTCACACGTTCTCGTCATCTATAATAAAGCTGACCCTGTTTCTCGCCTTTTCGTCCTCTTTTTGCTTATCCTCTGCTCGAGGCAGTTTGGACTCGTGGCGATTCCAGGAGTACAGAGCACCGAAAAGCCCTACCGCCGTCCAGCAGGAGAATATGAAGGTGAGGATGAAGAAGTAGAGGCCGAGGTTGCTGTTGTCGTAGATGAGACAGGCGCCGCGCTCGTCGCACGACTCTTCCCACATCAGGCAGGCTTTGTCCAGGAAAGCACCGAAGAGGATGGGGCACGGGATGTTAGCTGTAGGTGTGAAGGGAGGGAGTCATGAAGGTATAGAATCCTTCCTTTTACATTGTACTTGGTATCATCTCATCTTTCCCTTAGTCTAACTATTTGACCGTTGGGGCACCGCGGAATAGCTAGCAGCCCAATTTTCTCCACCTTTCTTTTGTTTCACTTTTAGCATCATGCCTGTTCATTTTCCCATATTATCCTTCCATGTTTTCATTTCCTTCCTCTTGTTTCTTCCTCCCTGGACGGGAGATAGTTTAACTTGGAGTAGTCCCGATGACCGTGACACGTGGCCAGTTTTCTTTTCTATGGTTAGGAGGTCATCGTACGGACCGATGAGTTACTTGGTACAACAGAAAAAGATATAGAAATTGATTTAAAGAACGCCATGTGTTCAATGACTTCATCGTTTTTTTCTTCCTTTCTCCCTGCAGACATGTGTGCGGGTGATCAAATTTCACTTGTCATTACCTCCATGAGAAATGGAGGCATAGTTATGGGCTGTAAGGTTGTCTATGTGTTTTCGCAGTAAGAACTTCTGGATGGATGGAAATGATATGAGGATGGGTGTTATAAAGACAAAAGCCATGTTTTTTTCTGGGCCCTCTGGCGGCTGACCGCGGTACTGAAGCATAACTCCCAGTTTTTGTATATGTTGTCCTGGACGTACTGTGGCCTTGTTATTTCATTTTTTCTTACCGACAAGCTTTCTAATGACGCCCTGGAATCCTAGACCCACTGAGCGCTGATGTTCGGGGACGCATCTGAAACAAGTGGAAAATTAATATAGTAAACGAAACGTTGGATTTAAATGACAGTAGAGACATATTATATCCTTTTTTTGGATTACATACTAGGTAAACCGCATCATGGCGTAACACACCATGTTTGTAGTGAAGAGTGCAAGATGCATATCCGGACGTATTTGATCAACTCGCGTCGGGAAGGACCCCTACTCTTTTCGATACGTGTGGTGGGTCTTTTACAAATCAGGGGACCGTCCGGGGAATCGAACCTCTGGGTTCTGGGCCAAACCGTGTACCCTGCCACTGCGCCACCGCGACTCCACGAAGTAGAAAGACAATGTCGTTATACTTCACCTCAAGGCCACGAACGTGAGTGGTGGGCCCCACATGGCGCTGGTGACGGCGTACACCGTCAGCATGGCGAGAACGTAGGGAAGGACGGTACAGTCGCTGGCACAGTGACCGGGCGTTACCATGGTGAGGTTGCTAGGTGTGGTCACGGGTGCAAGGGAGTCACGGGTCACACATCCACAGGACCCGTACTCCTGAAGTAAAACGATAGATAATAGTTAGCCTTGTATCATTCTACCTGAAGAAGAGAAGAAGATAATGAACCGTTCTTCATTGTCAAGACAGGAATCACTGATAGCTTGTTCACTGTATTTGGCAGTCCATTTAGATGCCATTCCTTTCATTATTCAAATAAACACTTAAACATTATACAACAACATCCAAGACTTACGTCACTGCCTCCTGTGGGCTCTGCCTGGCATCCTGCATAGCACGGGGAGAAGAACTCCACCCCGTCTGTCCCACAGACAGGCTCGTAGGCGAGCGGGCAGTTGCAGTTCTTCATGCAGTCGCCAGCCATGGCTGCTGCACCGTACACTGGCGTCCGGGGAGCTGGTCTGCAAAATCACAAAAATACTTTTAAAGTTCGCGGGATTTAATTTCGCGGTAAGGAGAAATTGGGGTGTTCGCGGTGGTTTTAACTCCGCGGTTGAAACAAGAAAGTAGGCTCTCATAAGACAGAAGAAGCATTTTCGCGGTGGCTTTAAGTTGGCGGTGGAGAGGTAATCGCGAAAACCTCGAACATTAAACCACCCGCGAAAATATCAACACACATGTATAAAGTAGTTGTTGAATCATTACCATCAAAGTTGGTACTGTCTGATTTGTCGTACGATTTATCTATCGTATGACTTCCAGCGAAGCTAGCACAGATCCGACCACCGACAAGAATTAGGCAATCATATGTGTCAGAAGAAGACTGAGGCATGTTAGACAATAAGAGTCAACGCAAAACCTTGCATAATGCATGTAGGATACGCTTCTCAATCGCGGTACTATACTACCGGCTCCGCTCCTGAGGCATCGCCAAAAAGTGTACTATTGCACGAATGAACTAAATAGTAAATCTGGCAACATACCCAGATCCATAGGCAGTGGTGACGCCTGTCATGGTGATGTTATCACAGCGCAGTAAGAAGGCGAAGGAGATGACGAACAAGGAGCTGCTCAGGACGATGGCCATCTTTAAGGCGCCCGCGATGCCCAACTTGAACCTCTTCATGACGTAGCCCCCCAGCAGACTCCCAAGGACTCCACCAGGGATGAAGATCATTCCTTCAGAACATAAACATTACACCCATCAAACTGGAGCAATAGTCGACAAAGTGATATATAGCTTCTTAAACAAGTTTTAACTGTAATTTCCAACACAAGAACTGGACTTACCCAAATTTTCGACCGTCCAATTCTTGTGTTGGAAAGTACAGTTAAAACTTGTTTAAGAATGATTTCTACCAACACAGATGAACTTTCAAGCTAAGATATATAACTTCCATTAACATTAATCCACCGGGTTACATAAATCCGCCACATGAAAACAATGGCTTTGAGAGATCTCTAGTGCAGCATCCCTCAAGGTATGCACAGTTTAGATACACAGAAGTGTATTATACTGGGGGACGTTGGGTTGGAGACCTGCTTGGACGTGTCTTTTTAGGGTGGCGGAATTATCTACCCTGGTGGAATTATGTTAGTAGATGTTACACTTCGTAGTATATAAATTTACTAACTGTATATGTATTACTCAAACGCATGATAATATGACTCAATTCCCAACTCCTTGTTATCAGTTTTTAACTATGCATGACGAAAAAGTTTTAAAAATGACACTTTGAAACACTACTTATGACCAGGTAAGACAATATCTGTTGTCTAAGAAGAACTATTATGAAACTGGCGTTATGTGAGGATGATAAAAGTTATCTTAAAGTCTGTCCATGTAAAACAACTATATATCATTGTATATGTGACGTGTTCTTTTCAGGATTCAGATCCTAAACAAACATGCCGCTTACCTATGAGCACTGATGACCATCCGGCTGACAGGGCGAACTGACTCTCCATGTACTTGACTCCAAACGTCCCCATCCCTCCCCCTATGTAGCTCATGCCAATGGAGGAGAACATCAGACCAATCAGCGTCCCGTTCCCAACAAGCGATCGGACTTCGCGGAACAACTTAACCCAGGGTTTCTGCGTTTTCTTCTCCGGGACCACTTCCTGGTACATAGATACTGCCTTGCCTGGGAAATATTTGTGATGAGAAATACAAAATGTTCGACGATATTGAAGGGAAATAAGAGAGGCTGTCCAGTTGAACACCATACAGAAAACAGACATTTCATAACTGTACCAAACATTTGCAGCACTACAGTGCTAAACTTTTTATCTCCATGAAAAATTGAGATATTGTTTTGGGTGTGTCTGTGTGTCTGTCTGTTTGTTTGTCTGTCTGTTTGTGTTTCCGGACTACTGTAGTCAGCATAACTCAAGAACCTCTTGATAGATTACGATGATATTTGGTATATGGGCAGGTGTTATGAAGCCGAAATTCAAGGTCGATTTTGGGCCCCCTGGTATGTGACCTTGGTACTGCAGCAGAAATTCCATTTTTGTACCTCTTGTCATACTTGCAAAAATGCCTCCGTCCTGGAGGCGTCGCCAAAAACATGGTTTGTATGTGTGCTATCTATGATAACGTTACCTGGCAGTTCTGAAGGTATGCCAGCCAGCCAAGGGGACACCAGCAGTGGCAGCAGGGCGAACGGGGGGATGGCGAGCCACCAGGCCCCCAGCCACCGCGCGTCGGAGGGGCCGCCGGAGGGGCTGGGAGGAAAGTGACCAGGCAAATATTTTCCACCAAAAAAATCATAT
This sequence comes from Branchiostoma lanceolatum, assembly GCF_035083965.1. Lineage (NCBI taxonomy): Eukaryota > Metazoa > Chordata > Leptocardii > Amphioxiformes > Branchiostomatidae > Branchiostoma > Branchiostoma lanceolatum. The sequence goes on from NC_089734.1 coordinate 7,718,459, forward strand.
TTCAAAGACTCATAATCCTTTACAAAAATTGGAATACTGAAGTTAAACTGACATTTTTAAATCCTTGGTTTATTTTATATTTAATTTGAAAATATTGATGTTTAATTGATTGCCCCACCCTTTTTTATAATTGTATCAAAGGGCGTGGTCCATGTGGGGGTCAAAAGGTCAAGGGCAGACATCTAGGACAAAGATACCTCTCGGCAACAGTTGTCATATCAAAATATATTCCACAGAAGCCCTCCTTTTCAAAAACCATAAGGAAAATGCGCTATCTCAGATGGTACCGATCTATGAAAATTTGAGGTCTGGTCCATGACCTAAAAATGATATAAATCCTCTGCGTTGTAAGACACATTTAAAAACATGACAAGTCAGAAAAAGACGTTTCCCACTTACGGAACTGCTCCTGGTTTGTTGAAGTCGATGTAGATGTTCAGCATCTGACCGTTCAGCATGTAGCCAATGGCAGGTCCGATGCCAGCTAATGCCCCGAAGAGTCCTGTGAGTGGATAACAAAAGATTTTACAAGAGTACAAATCTAATTTCCTTACGCAAGAGTCTAACTGTGAGGGTGTGCGTCTTTCTTATGCTTTTCTTAAGATTCGTGAAATCTATATTTTTGGAAACATTTGAGATGAAAATCACGTGTGTTTATATTTCGAAAGACAGAAACCAAGAAGGGTGGAGAAAACTGGTTGCCATATCTTCTGTGGTTCCCTCAACGGTCAAATAGTTGGACTAAGGGATACATGATATGAGATTAGAGGAGAAAAAACCAAAGGCGGAATAGCTAGAGTATACCGTACCTAGGTAGAACCCTCCGGCGTTTGGTGGAGCTGTGCTCTCGATCAGATCCGAGCCAAAAGTGTACAGAGGAATCGAGGAAGTGCCGAAAAGAACCTGAGCTGTAAACAAGCAACAAAATGTAGTCAAAATCATGTTGGAAAAAACGTTCAAGTTGAATGTCATACAGCCAACAGACTTTCACAACTGTATCAAACATTTGTAGCACTACAATGCTGTTCTTTTTACTTGTAAGAAAAATTACTTCGCCCGTGGGGCGTCGCCAAAAACAGCATGACCAGACCTGCAATAAACATAAACATGAACATATACGTGGACAGTCCATTCTCTCAGTCAACATTTAGACGTAGAAATGCCTCCGCTCCTGAGGGGCGTCGTTAAAAAAAACATGAACATACCTGCGATGAACATGAACATATACGTGGACAGTCCATTCTCTCCGTCAACATTTAGACGTAGAAATGCCTCCGCTCCAGAGGCGTCGCTAAAAAAAACATGAACATACCTGCGATGAACATGAACATATAGGTGGACAGTCCTCTCTCTCCGCTGTCGCACTCAGACGCCGCCCCGCCCGCCTGGGGATCACAGGTTTTCTCCACCAGGGCCCCGTAGTTGTACAGCCCGACCAGGAATTGAGGCAGGATCCAGATGATGGCCCCGGTGGTCAGGAGGAGGGCTCCCGCCGATAAAGACTTGATCTTCGCCTTCCTGGACCGGACCAGGTACGTGATGAGGAAGAATATGCAGCCGGTGACAATGTCGTTACTTGTCACGATAAGTCCTGTGTAGAGAGCAACATATGTGCAATATGAAACATCAATATTAGGTAAGCAAGTTAAAAGAAACAGAACCTATCAAGGTCACACACCAGGGGGAGCAAAATTGACCTTGACCTTTGTCATCCCAACAGCTAGCCACATACAAATATCATTACAATCCATCCAGAGGTTCTAGCTTTATTCTGCCCACAAATATCTGGAAACGCAGGCAGACACACACTCAGACACAGACACACATGTCTAAACAGACCCGAAACAATACCATCATTTTTCATGGAGGTAACCAGACGAAAACGCCCACAGGGACGATATCTAAACTATTTTACTGGTCGTTCGGAGCTTGAGAACCTGTCAGTATCGGTGGCTAGTTGATGTATGATTATCCGAAAGTCTTTCGCCAAATCATCATCTGTAAGTGTAACGTTACAGTACTGGTGGCTTAACACAATACTTGACGATAATTCAGCATCATCGCCACCATGATACCAATGGTTTGCGGTAACTTAATCTAGCATTTTATTAACTAGTTAATGAATCGATTATTACCTTCGTCGACGAATGGTTTCGTCGAGAAGGTTATTCGATGATGCTTGTCTGTGTGTCTGTTAGTGAACAGAATAAGTCGAGAACGCCTGGATGGTTTGTTGTCGTAGTTGGTGTGTCGGTGTGTATGTGGGAAATCTCAAGATGATTAGATTTTGGGCGAAGTGTTTTGCATAATTAACGAGAAAAGTGTAAAAATGTGTTATATTGTATGCTGAAGTATGTGTACGTGTTGGCTATGTTATTCCAAGGCGTCATGGATAGGGGTAAGGGTCCTGAGGGGTCATGTTGGGGGCAGGAAACGTCAGTTACACAAATTGGCTGTCAGCCAGCTGTAGGCATTGGTAAGGTAGTCTCCAAGCAGACCTATGGGTTGGCTATAGCAGGGGCAGGTTTTGCTTCAGACTTTGAAAGGGAATTACTCAAGAAGGGCTTGGTGGATGGTCATAAATTTTTGTAAGTACATACCTTGAGTGCTGATGTACATGATTAGATACTTATTATGCAAATCAGTATCTAATTTGCATGATTAATGAGGAAAGTTTATACATCCATCAATTTCCATGATAGGACTCTCAAACATGTGACATATGTAACTGAGGAAGAGAGAAATATTAATAGATATCAGCTTTGCAAATGAGAACCTCATTGACATAATTCATGAGAAAAACTATAACTCGAGATGGTCTTGATGGATGGTCATGATTTTTGGTATGTAGATAGCTTACGTGATGCTTTGTATGATTGGATGATAATTATGCAAATCAAATTCTAACTCGCATGATTAATGAGGCAATTTTAAAAATCTGCTGTGTTCCATGATATGACTATTCAAATATGTGACATTTGTAACTAAGGAAGAGAGGAATGTTGATAGATAGGAAATATGCAAATGTGGGCCTAATTAGCATAATTAATGAGAAACTACTATAATTCCATACTAGTAAATGACGGCAATTTCATACTTGTGGCATTAGGAAGTTGTGTGAATGTGAACACCATGGAATCAAATTATGCATATGCTAATAAGGAGGGAGCTTATTTGCATAATTGATGATAAATGTTAGCATAACCTTCTTTGTTAAGCTCATAGTCATAACAAGGAGGTTTGGACAACTTATGTTATTTGGGTGAAGAGGGTCAACTGGTATGATTGATGATTGATGAAAAACACTCCTAATACGTCAGTCATAAAGGTCAAAATCATTTGACGAAGGTATGAGGTCGTAGAACTCTTGTTTATATGTTTAACTCACCCAGCTGTGAGCTGCTGAGACGGTAGCGCCTCTCTATTGTAGAGAGACTGGTTGAGATGAGACCCCCCACGATGAGTCCCTGGGCGATGACGTAGAACGACAGTAGGAACAGCAGGCCCTTGACCCCCCTCAGACACTGCAGTACCTTCGGTCGGAATGTTCCCCATCCATACTTCGTCAGGTGGCTGTCTTCATTAGACAGGGTACTTTCTGAAACAGGTAACGTAAACGTTAAGTATGTGTCCGAGGTATTGTTTTCTCAATGACCCGTCAAGAAATAACAATCAAAGTTTAATTGCAAGTTTGTACCCAAAAGCTAATTGCAAGTACAGTACATGGTTAAAATGTAAGTAAGCAGTCATCATTAAATCATTAAATGAGGTGAAGCATGATGTTTCTTCAAGTAGCTAGTGGTAGTGCAATGCGGCTTCGCTACGGCTCGCGTTTTTGACCAATACCGGGTCACCCCTTCTCTTCTCGATGAGTGTGTTGGGCTCTTTTACACGCAGAGGTTTGACGCTTGATCATGAGGCCCGAAGCTCCCTCATACAAGGACACGGAGCCGCCGGCTTTACGTCACCATTCGAAATGACGAATGCAATCCCTTACAACATGTCTGAGCTGTGGTCGACCAAAGGATCGAACTCAGGCCCCAGGATCCACGGAATTTGATCCAGATGGCAGAGCAGCGGGGTTGCGTTACCGCTTGCGCCCCGGGAACATGCATACATTTGACAATGGACAGTGATTGGCGTTGCTGTTGAAACAAGAGACTTCTCAAGTACAAAAAAAGCGGTCGAATACAGACTAAGGACGAAGCATGACGCTTTTTCGTTAGCTACACTATCAGTGCAATGCGGCTTCGCTAACCCTTACTCTTCTCGATACGTGCAGAGGGTTGACGCCCAAATTCTAGTACTGTAATTCTTTGTTTGTCAACTGTAACTTAAATCTAGCTGATTAGTCACTAGTCAACAGCTAAAATTTCATCATCGCAAATATTTGATCACTAATATTTGAGACTGTAATGTTTGTTCTTTGTAAGTATTGGCTATACCCAAATAAGTTGGGTTTGACCTATCATTTGGAGGCAGAGGAAGACGAAAAGTTCTACTTTTTCTATAATTTGTGGGTTCTGTGATTTTAAGAGAAGAGTGTCTTTCTGTTCCTTCATGAATAACAACAGTAACAGATGAGTATGGCAGCAGGCGCTAGGAAAATAATTTTTCGAGGTGTTGTTTATCTAATGTTTGGGAGTACACTGTCAGATTCCCCAGAAAATGGAACAAGAAATTGAGTAACTGAGACTAAAGGGAAAATCGTGACAATTACAAACAGAAAACTCTTGACAAGATTTATCAAAGGTAAGAATTATCCTTGAAATGGTTCATGACATTTGACCTAAAAGAATACGTCACTTGGGGGGGGGGGGCTATAGACATAGTGGGTTATGAACAGGATATCAAGTGATAATAATAACTTTATTGCAGAACAATTGTACAAGGTACAAAGTATGGCATCCACTGGTACATAGATACAGTTCTTTTAGGCTAATCAATCTATCTAATACGATATGCTGTAGTAGTATGGGATGACAATGGGATTTTACTATCAAAAATAACTTGCAAAGACTGTGGGCATTGAGTAAACCGTAGACGTAATACTGCCCCATGTTATCAGTGTACAGGGGGAGTTTGTTATGAGAAGTCCGGTAAGTACTAACGATAATACCTGTGGACAGCAGTCTGCGCACATGACTGTGGTTGATGACGGAGTCTCCGATGTCCCCCTCCTTGGTCATCGTTTCAAGTTGTTGCTCTTGGTCTTCCTATGGATACAATAAAAGACAGATTTACCTTTGAGCTCGCATTATCTCATTTGGCGTCTCCGTTTGATCACCAAACTAAAAGGGTGATTGAGTGATCCCACGCAGATCAGGGCTGTCATTCATTCGGGGTGTCAATTGACTATTCTCCAAGCAGAGGTTTCGGTCGAGTAGGGTAGGAGTGCCCGTGATTTTTAACGTCTCTCTCCCTTCACCTCTGCGATAGAACGGAGAAGGGAGAGAGACGTTAAAAATCCCGGACACTCCTACCCTACTCGACCGAAACCTCTACTTGGAGAATAGTCAATTGCCACTGAGCGCCCGTGTTAACTTCTGATTTTATTGTGTGTGTGTGTGGGGGGGGGGGGGGGCGGGGGGGTCGTAATCCTAGAATTTTGTGAGCAAACTGCAAACAATTTTATTAGATGCGCAAGGTCTTTGATAGCATCATCATTGTGACAGAACGTGTATACGGTCTTTGCACAGATGTTTACAATGAACTGGCATTCTTCTTGACCGTTATATTTACTTGATTAGTAAAGTCAGTTTTCAATGTATGTACAATTAGCTAATTGCAACTTACATACACCATTTGCCCCCCACACACACACATGCATACACATTAACACACAATCACTCACTCACACACACACACACACACACATACACACACACGAGAACACACGCACATACATACATACACACACACACACACACATATACGCGATCAGGACTATGCACACGCGCGCGTGCCCACACACACAGAAGGCTTTTGTACAAAAGTCACAAACCCTACCTCTCGTTTCAGCCGTTCTTCTGACATCTTTGTGCTTGAAGTTTTGTCCACCTGCTCACGTTGACGAGTCAATTTGACACTTGGCGGTAGTGTAATGTCTCAACAAACGATAGCTCAAATAAAGACGGACAGTTCGGATGCCACAACATATGCTATGCAGCCCAGATATGAAATTGCTTGTCCCACTATGACAACTGATGACATAGTATACATTCTCACGACCCTTAAGATGGGCCTATCAGTGTTCTCTTGTGTAACGCTCAATAGAAATAATAAACGCAGGAACAAACGAAATGCAGAGTAGTATTAAATTTCCATGTTCATTGTTCGTATTCGATTCCCATTTCGTGAACACTCCCTTTACGTCAAACTTTCATTTAAAAAGAAATATCCAATTATGGCAGTTATAAAACTGTGCTTAACGTACACATCGGCACATGTGTCAGCATAACAATGTTCTAGATCCATGAGAGATTAAATTACACCAAAATATTCGCACAGATGAGAGACATGACGTTTACATGCCACTAGTATAAACGTGAACAAGTGGATAGTGTAGTACCATAATCGATTGCAATTTTTATAATTCATCATCATTTTTTAATTGCCCTCTGATCATGAACACTAGATGAAATGTATTAGATGAAAAGTACCATTGACGATTATACGCTTTACCTTAGAGGCCCATAACTATGAATGATAATGCATGATAAAAAACATTCTTTTTAAACATTTCATTGCCTTTCTCAATTCAAACACCCGATGCAAAAGACCTTAGTGTGTTTGGTCCACTCGTGAACTGCTTTGGTAAAAGTCATTCTTGTGTTGGCAATTACAGTTCAACTTTGATCCAGAATGTCTGGTATAATCAATGGACGAGAGCTACATTTCTTTTTCATTTTCTTCCATGTCAACTTCGTATGCTACTGCTTTCTTGCGCTTCCAGAAGAACAAGGCAAGACAGACGCAGGGGAAGGACCAGCAGGCCAGAGCCGCCATGAGGATGGCCAGGTAGGTGCTGAGAAGGCCGTTGTCATAGACAAGACACGCCCCTCTTTGGTTACAGTTCTCATCCCACAGTAGACATGCCTGGTCCAGCAGAGCTCCAAACACAAGCGGAGCCGGAACAGAACCTGGATTAAAACATATATGTTACATCTACTAACATAATTCCACCAGGGTACAAAATTCCACCACCCTGAAATGATACGTCCAAATAGATCTCCAACCTAACGTCTCCCAGTATAATGCACTGTGTATACCTGGGGGTGCTGCACTAGAGATCTCCCAAACCCACTGTTTTTCAAAGTGGTGGATCTACATGGCGGATTGATATTAATGGAGGTTATGTCAATTTGAAATATTTTTGAAACGATATGTCAAACAAATAAACTGTTACAGGACATTATATAAGACGTGACCAAGCAATATACATATCTCTCATTTTACGTTTTTGATTTTTAGAAATCATTTTCGTCAGGATACTTGTAATACTTGGAATCTATCTCAAAGTATATGCTATTTATGGTATATCAATAATATAAATGTAGACCATTGCAGGGTAACAACAAAAATACAGATAAAGCCTGACTCTTATTCATTGTTCATTTGTTCACGATGATGAAATTGAGAGGACACCTACCGAGAAACGTTCGAACGACAGATTCGATGCCGAGAGCAAATGATCGCTGACTCTGCTGAACGCAGCTGGGGAATGATAGAAGCAGACAGAACATCAGTATTTGCCCGCAACGGAAAATTGTACTCAAATGATATATCACACTAATGGGAACACATTCTGAACTATACAATGACACGTATAAAGTGTACAGGCCTTTTTGAGGCCGTAGGGGCAGTTAGTTGCTATCCACTGTGTCTAGGGCGCGGAATTGGAAAGCAGAGCTCACCCCTCTCCTTCCGCCGCCTTCGACCTCCCCAACCGAAGTCAGGTACCCATTTTTACACCTGGGTGGTGGAGCGAGGACCGTTTCCCAACGTAACATGACAGGATTTGAACGTAGGATCTCTGGGCCGAACACCTTAACCATTACGCCACACGGCCCCTCAAAACAGCTTTTATGGCTCAAGATAAATTTGACACCCCCCTTTGCCATATCACAAATCGTATTGGTCGTCAGCTTAAGTAGCGAATGCTTCACCTCAAGACAATGACCGTTCTTGGAGCGTTTGCCAGGCCGAGACCGAAAGAGAACAGGAAAAGGAGAGTCATCGCCAGCGGAAGCAGGGTGCAGCCATTGGAGCAGTGTCCTGACGTCACAGAGAACGTAAAGCCATCCGCAGCACCCATTGGTAGATCACCAGCATAGCAGGAGCAAGATGTGAACTGCTGCGTGTTGAATGAATGAAAATGTTTATTGTGCAGTTTTACCCAACTGAGTTAAGTAAAATCTACAAACATAATTCCAACAGGATACATGATTCCGCCACCCTGAAAAGACACGTCCAAACATACTTAAGGTGCTGCACTAGAGATCCCTCAAACCCACTGGTTTTTAAAGAGGCGGATTTATGTAACCCGGTGGATTGATGTTAACGGAGGTTACAGGTCACAACAAAGACATGTTAACAAACATACACATGTTGATACGAGTGTCGTAGATTGACATACATGTTCGAGCTTCTTATTGGTAATGGTAATGGGGAAAATGTATTAGGTTTAGCTATAGTCGGATTATCACAACGCATGAACCCATATTTATCTTTTGAGATTTAACATGATACAATGGACATTTGAAAAATAGAAAGATAAAATGTGGAGATAAAATGTTTTGAAAATTCAATGATCATACGAAATACAACACAGCCGAAACTAAGTGCGGAAAGCATGAATAGTGCAGCAAGCAATAATCTTTAACGCATAGATGTCACAACAATAAACAATACAGACTACTGTATCATGATGGGGTTGAGCTTTCTATGGGACGGGGATCGGTACCGTCTTCCGACGAACTTTGACCCAGTGCTGACGTCACATGTGCGGAAAAATAACGTGTCCACAGCACTTGAGTCGGATAGACCGAGACATTCGGTCGAAATCTCTGTCGAGTCAAATTCTTGGAGTTGGAGAATAGTTGTTTTTTTTCATCATGTCTAAGTAATGTTAACACAGACTGACCTGTTCCTGCGAGACGTTCCAACATCCCGCGAGACATGGCGAGAAGTACTCCACGCCGTTTTCTCCACACACAGGGTTGTAGGTGGGCGGACAGGGGCAGGCCTGGTTACAGGGGGACACTAACTCATCTGTACCGACAACGGGCGTCCGGGGCATCGACCTGACACAAAGTACACAAAGTGCCCCAATTAACGTCATGCTTAATTCTTTGTAGATTCGTCCCATTCATGATTGCCCTACAGTACGTCAGTTCTCAATTCCTATGTGTAGATATGTATGCACAGCTCTCAAGTTTCTGATGGTCGATCGCTATAACTTTTTGTTTGTCTTATATTTTGCATGTGTAAAGGCCGGTTCATCAAGAAGACTCTTATTCCAGAGTGTTGAACATAATTTGGTATACTATGATTAAGTATATAAACGAGAGCAATACTAAAATCCCTATATACGTCCACACAGACATGTAAAAAAAAATTCCCTTACCCGTTTCCATAAGGAACTGTTACCCCTGCCATGATGGTATTTGGACAGCGAACTAGGAACCCCAGCGGAATTATGAACATACAGGCGACTGCAATCGATGAAATCTTCAGCGCTCCGGTTACTCCCATCTTGTACTTCTTCATCACGATTCCTCCAATGACTGAGCCAAGGATGCCAGCAGGAATGATGGTCAAACCTGAATGATATTCAATAGAATTAGGCTCGCTTCTGGATCTTCGCCAAAAAACACACAAACATAGACGACAAACGCAAAGATAGCCATTAATTACTTACAATATTTGAATACTAGTTTACTAGATCTAGAAGGGGGACTCAACCCCGGAATCGTGTGTTATTTTCTAAAAGACCACATTTTCATGAATGCAAAATAAATCAATTTTGTAAAATTTTATCACAGATTTGTGACAAATGAACCATTTATAATCTTGTAACTGGGTAGTTCCCCCCATACAGACCCACATTATCTGCAGAACCAAAACCACATCCCTCTGCTGTTGAGTCACCCTTAAACAATTCTTTATATATATACAAACAAATGCATACATATGTAATATGTAATTTTTACTTACTATTAATACTAAGTTAAAAGACACCAAGACCAGCGTTTGATATTGAGAATATTGTATGCGATAAATCTCAAAATTCTCGGGAATTAGATAAACGGAAACGCTATCGCACTCAAAATCTTGATGTTGATTGATAAACAAAGAAAACATTAAGAGAACAGTGGGATGAATATTACGCCTTACCTGCGGCGACTGAAGCCGCGCCCGCCGACATGGCGAACTGGTTTTCAATGTACTTGATGCCAAAGGTGTTGAGGCCAGTATAGCACATGTTTGTACCGATACCAACTAGCACCATGAACACAAACGTCAGGTTGGTGACTAGAGACCAGATCTGCTTGAAGAAGTCCACTACTCGTAGCAGTCCTTTGACCTCGTTGCTCTCTTCTTTTTCCGGTACACTTTTGACGTCGCCCTGGTCTATGACTTTTTTCTGGGCTGTATGTGCAGGAAAGAGAGGTTTCAAGAAATACTAGTTTTACGTTCTCTATTTTCAGATAGCATTGCTCCGTGTGATTCTAGAAAGGAATGTACATGCATTGCGAATCTTTACCTTCGCCAAGAAGGTTATATTTTCAGTAGCGGTTGTATGCATGCGTGTAGAAGACCAACATAACTCGAGAAGGCCTGAATGTATTGTCTTGATATTTGGTCTGTGGGTAGGTCTTGATGAGACCTGGAAATAATTAGATTTTGGGCCCCTTAGCAGCATTTTAAGGTACATCAGTGGAAATTCCTGTTTTGATATCTCGTGTTCTAGACATGCTATGGTTGTGACTGTTGAGTGGTACTAAATAGTGCTTTGAAAGGAGATTAAGTGTAGATTTTGACCCCCTAGTGGCTTTTTTTGGAACTGTAGGAGCAGGTTTCATTTCATAATGAATGTAATTGCTATCTGGAAATTGTTATGTAAAGCCATCTCAGTCAAAATCTAGTTTGATTTGATTTCAATCTATTCTGTCAACCACTGCGCGTCTAAGTCTATTACCTGGTATTTTTCCAGGCAGTCCAAGTATCCACGGAGCGGTCAAGATCGCCACTGCAGCAAGGGGAGGGAACCCCAGCCACCAGGCACCCAGCCTACGGGCATCCCCCAATCCGCCGGATGGGCTATGGGGAAACAAACGAGTACATGTAATACTACATGGTGGCGACAGGTGGCAATGTAATCTTGTTTGTTTGCATTGCATACCCAGTAAACCGCCTCATGGCGTAACACACCAGCTTTGTACAAACTGCATGTCTTGACGAAACGACCTGTAACATATGGCTAGCCTTATGATAGATTATATGCTTTAAATTCTTATGACACATGTGACCCAACAGCAAGTAGATATAGTACATTCTTACGGAATATTCCCGGGTTTGTTGAAGTCGATGTAGATGTTCAGAAGCTGTCCGTTGAGGATGAACCCTATTGCTCCCGCACCTCCCCTGACGGCGCTCAGAATACCTGCAATAAAAATGTCAGATAAAAAGAAAGCGTTTCAGTATTGTATTCTCCAAGCAGATGTTCCGGTTGGGGACTAATAGTGGCCACGATTTCTTACGGCTGGCTGTAGAGAATCAGCCGTAAGAAATCACGGCCACTACTAGCCCCCAGCCGGAACATCTGCTTGGAGAATAACAGTACCAGACCATTATCACAATCTAAAGACATTTACATCGGTAGGTTAAGGTCAAAGTGCATTTGTTCGTATGTATTTTCAAAGTTGGAGGGAGAACTTACCAAGATAGAATCCGCCGGAGCCCTGCGGTGCTGTGCTCTCGAGAACATCCGTTCCGAATACGCCAATGGCCATAGATCCGAGTGCGTTCACGCCTTGTGCTGGGAAAGTAAATATACAAATGAAGGTGCTTAATAAAACATATCGGTCACGTATAGTCAAGCTGCATGATTTATGTCTGGTGATATCACTTCAACAGGAATGACAAAACCAGTTCCCATTGTCGCACATTTTTACAAATTGTTTTGACTCCGCCCTTGAGGCTTCTCCAAAAAGAATGGCAAAGTACGCTCCTGCAGTTCAAAAAAAGCTGCTAGGGTGCCCAAACCTTACGCTACTTCTTCACTTCTGCAGATACACTCAAAATACACCCTAGCACATCCGGAACACGAGATATCTAAATGGACGTCCTACAAGAGTACCATTGAAAGTCGCCAGGGGGCCCATAATCTAATCATTTTTTCACTTTCTCAGTGACCTACAAACATATAGAAAATCATAAAAATCACTTTGCAACTTCTCGAGTTACGCTGTCCACAAACACACATAAACACACACGCACGCACACAAACACACACACACACACACACACACACACACACACACACACACACACACACACACACACACACACACAAACCAACATATATTTTCCTTCTTTGTGAAGGTAATCACCCCACAAGAATATTATGTCCGACTTACCAAAAAGAAAGATATACAGAAACTCTGAGAGACCCCGTTCTTCTTCCACACAGGTGGTGAAAGTGCTGTTAGATGAGGGGTCACAGGTCACGCTCACCTCGTCGCCATAGTTGTACAGCCCTACGATGAAATGAGGGAGGCTGTACAAGAACAGCCCGATCCCCATCAAGAAGGTTCCTGTTGCTATACTTATTATCTTCCCACGCCTGGACTTGATGACGTAGGTGACCAGAAGGGCGGCTATGGCATACGTCACGTCGTAGACTGTTGAAATGAGACCTGGAGAGAAACAGTTCATCATTATCTTCGCCGAGTACTATTATAGTACTCGGGGAAGATTATGTTTTTGGTTGAGCCAGCTGTTAGGTGGGTCTGTATGTATGTCAAGAGCATAACTCAAGAAACCTTTGATGAATCTTTATGATTTTTGGTAGGTATGTAGTGGTTGTACAAAGGATGGTTAAGTTCGAAAATGGTTCACCTTGCGTTTTTCACCAGTACTGCAGCGGACTTTTAATTTTTGTGTGTTTGTATGTAGGCAAAAAAGTGACGGAAACGTTGATGGATCTTCATGATTTTTTATGAATAGTTTCATCAGGTTGGTAACTCACTGAATAAAACGACTATTGGTACAAAACCAAGTGATTTATTCAACCGACGTTTCGGTAGCCGTCTGTCACATTCTGAGGGCAATTCTGACTGGTCCCTTAACATTTGCACTGCAGCTATAGGTGTCACTGCTTACAGATTCCGCGGTTCCAAAAATACTCAACTTTTGGGACCACATCTGTAAGCAGCGACACCTATAGCTGCAGTGCAACGTGAACCCGTCATAACTGCCCTGAGGCCGGATACAGACGGTCATCGAAACTTCGGTTGAATAAATTCTTGATTGTGTATAAAGAGTATCTTTATTCAGTTGAGCATTATCGTTGTGTATGGATCATTGTCATGTCAATAGACAGGGCATCATAGCTCCGCTATCCCATTTTACATGTTTATCAATGAAATCCATAGATAAAGATCTTACTTTGTGTGTTTTGTTGCCCTTTAGATCATACTTTTACACCTTGCATCATATTCAAATTATTAAGTCGATGGGAAAACAAAAATTCAATTTTGATCGCTGTTTTTTTTCTTCTAGTGTATGGGTAACTTGTAAAGGTGCGTATGCACCTGTTTTGCCCTCCCTTTCACGTTGTGATAAACTCAAATAAACAAATAAACAAACAAATTGCGCGTCGTTGCAAGTATTACTCTTCGAGTTCTCCTTGAGAAGTACGCAACGTTATACATGTAGAAGAAGGCGAAATACACGGTGTCCCCAGTTGTTGACCTTTGAAAAACATGTATGTGGAATGTCGACCTTACCTGATTGTGAGCTTGGAAGTTGATATCGTTTCTCGATAGTAGAGATGCTTGATCCAACCAAACCACTTACTGCCATGCTTTGTACCACGGCGCTAACGGCCAACAGGGTCAACATGCCCTGCACTGTGCCGAGGAACCGCAAGGGGTCAGGTCGGAACCTCCCGCATCCGAACCTCTCCCTGTAGATAGAAGTTTCGTCTGAAGGAGCAAAAAGATACAAATGATGCATGAATTGAATCATTCACTACAATAAGTTAGTAACAAACAATCTATTCTACAATAATCTGTAAGCAGAGAATCCGTAAGCAGCGACACCTATAGCTGCAGTTCTACATGTGTAAGTGAACCATTCAGAATTCCTCTTAGGAAGGTGACAGACGGTCACCGAAACGTCTGTGTGAATAAAACACTTGACTGTGCACAAAGAACTCTTTTAGTCAGTGACTTACCAACCTGATGAAACTATTAACGGATGTTCTATCATGATACTACGAATAGCATATGCAGTCGGTACAATCTCGCTGAACACTTGAATAAACACTTAATCAAAGTTGGAAAGTAACAGTATCAAGTGTCAATAGTGCTAGCTATAGTGTTCACGAATACTAACACTTCTATACTCTTTAACAAACCGGTCATACCTCCGCTAGAGAAAGTGTCGTTCTTTTCCCCACCGATAGCCGATTTGCTGGATCCATTTTTCTGGACATTTTCAGTCCGCTGGCTGCCATCTCCAAATTCATTGTCCTCCTGGTATGACAGGTTGAAATAAGAATTGTCTAATGAATATTCACTCTGAATTTAGATTGCCGTGGCAGCTATTATATGTATACGGTTGCATGAAGAACAGAGAATACATTATGTTACAAATGCAAACCCTACGTTTCTGTGGAATCATTTTAACTGAGACAGAAGCAAACGGAATCGTAAACACCGAAAAAGGTGGGAGGTCAAGGGTCATACAGGCTATAACAATACTTCTAAACAATCTGTAGAGAGTTTCCGAAGGAATCTTATTCAAAATTGGCGGAAAATCGATAAATGCTGTACGTGGAAAGTTCTTGATCGGCTACAAAATCACAACTTTTAGGTCAATCGAAAAATTCATTGCTGTAGTTCTGTCCTCCATCCATTCACTGTCCCTTTCCTCACCCCACACATCAAACAAGACCGGCAAACAGACCAGCAGAGATAAGAAGCCTGGTACATCTAGTTTAGGAGTCATCGAGTGATTTTTTCTTTCTTTTGCCTCCAAGCGAACTCTCTAGCATCTTACAGCGTTTTTTTATAAAAGAGTTTTTCCAAAAAGAGTTGTGAAATTAGAAAAAAAAAGCAAAACTTTTTAGGACCATAGATCTATTCATAAGCAGATCACCACTTAGTAGTTTACATTCTGTCAACAACAGTTTGCAAAGCGTAATTTCAATTCCGTAAGTTATGTGAAACTTATTTGTGCACAATATTTGACTAAAAAAGTATAACGTTATAAAAGTAAGAAAAAAACTGCAATTCCACAAAGTCAAAGCCGGTGTTTTCCGTGATGTTCTGATTATGCAAGGTCCTCAGCAACACTTAAACGACTACTCCGTCCTATCTAACATGGATTAGCAAGGTTGATTTGGCGTCACATTTGCCCGTTATAAGATTCCTTTCAAGATTCACTAAAGAACTTATGACCCAATGCGACGTCATAAGATCACATGACCACTCCTCCAAACAGATAACTCTGTGTAGCCGATTTAGTAAGATGTTGACTTTTGGTAAACAACAACTTTTGCGCTACCAATAGTACCATCACTTTTGCAGGACTCACGGAATAGAGAAGATTCAAATTATGCACATCGCACTTCTTCATCTTTATACACAGATTTTGGAAATGTCGACCGTCTCTGATCTAAAATGCACCATATTGACTGAACACCCTGTTATCACTAGTGACCTAGTTTATATTTACCACTTAGCGATACGCCTGTAACATTTATAGCAATCATAAAGGTCAGCAGGTAGAGAAGTTGACACTTCTGTACATGACGATTTAGACAATTGCACGCCAGGCATTTTAAAAAGGCACTGTAAAATTGGTGATACGTTTTGTTTACTTCGGTGAGAAAATGAGAGAGGCAAACTTTTCTTTATTTACCAGTTAATTACATGTATTTGTCTTGCGTAAACTGAGTTACGTTAGAGCAAACTGTGCGAGAGGCCCCCAAAACGTTTTCAACTTAGAAAATTAATAGCTGCCCAAGGATAGATGTACCTCCTTAACTTTGAATTTATATTCTACACGTTGAAAACACTCCAAACAACCAAAAACACTTAGATAAGAGATAGAGAGTTGTTAGTATTCAGAGATTTCAGACGTACCTTTAGCTCAATATCATTGAATCCTGCGTTGTCCATAGCGTTCTGCTGCTCTATTCTCAGATTACTTTTTGTTGAACTATCTGTTGGCGACGTACTTCCATCAACCCGACGGTTAAAACTGAACACCTGTTTAACCAGTGTCAGTCCGAGACTAAGTTTATAGTTTTAATGAGTAGCTTATCAAATAGTCAAACGACAAAGAGACCAAAGACCACGCCTTAGACTACCATAGTCCAGACACAGGTGACCCCGTTACGTATGTTTTATCTATTTGCTGACCACTAACTGACCTAAACCCGTCATCTTTAACAAAACAACGCATATCAATCAATGGCTTTGACATCTCGTCTAGTCACTGACGGAAGATAGTGGATGCTGTCTGAAACGTCTGACCGTTTCCAAAGCTATCCAATTACTTGTCAATGAGTAACTGCTTGTGTATCTTATTACTATATATATAGCTGGATATATAGCTTCATCGACGAGCAAAGCAACGGTACACAATATGGCATGCATGAGGGCCTTTCAACCATTCTTCGACAGAGACGAGAGGCGCCATAAACTTTCTGCAATTTAGGACCCTTTGCTCAACGAGTCAAGAATTCTGCAAAATGCCAGAAACCTCAAACCTAGCTTCCGACCACTAAAGGAAAACCAAGGTTGGGAACAATCTGTCAAGTTTTAGGCCACGACTATCTTTTAGCGAGAATCATGTCCAGACCGTTTCCCACAAACTGCCTAATCCCTCCTGACTGATTCCCAACCGATTGCCCCAACTATCTCACGAACTAAAATGGCCGCAACCATCGATTTTCCAAAGAGGAGTCAGGGATCATTTTTATTTTTAATCAAAATTATTCATATTTCTATGTTGTAAATATTACAGACACACCAAATTAGGGTCACAGTTAGCGTCCATGTAAGTACAGCTTTGGGCTGCGTGTGGGTTGTGTGAAAGTCGGGGCTGGTTGGCTAACGTTCTGGTACTGGTCAGCTTGGTTGGAAATGAGTTGGCAGATATTTGTCTAAGGATCTAGGGTGAGTCATGGGTAGATTGGGAACTAGTTGGGAGTAAGTCAACAATGGTTATGGCATAGTTGGCAGTCCAATTTGACTCCCTACCATACCCCGACTGACTCCTTACAGAATCAACCTATTGAAATCTCATATCTATACATGCAAATAATTCCCTACTTTGTAGTATGTAGCAACTAATATAATATGTGGGCTAACCATAATTTTCTTGAAAATGTTATTGACGAAAACACTGCCCTTGCATACTGAACCACGACCTTTATTTCATACATCAGTAACTTTATTTCTCATAATCCCCAATAAATACTACAACAATCATCACAAATAAAGTATTTAAAAAAACATCAAATGACAGATCAAAGGAATGACATTATCTTTTCACCATTGGACCAGCCTCATGATGATCTTTCTCCTTAGGTTCAATGGAAACGAAGTTAAGAGGAAAAAATCTTATCAATGCACATGGATTACTAGTATGAAGACCTCTTACCAAGGAGGTTTTACTCTTACTAAGACCTATCCTGACTGTCAATCACAATTAGAAGTTCAGTCAATGGTAGCATTGACCAATAAAAGAGTGGCTGAGAGTCAATCATAGATTTCTAAAACAAAGCTAATATTGGCACCGCCCATGTCTTAAAACTGCTGGTCAACTTGTTGACAAAAATATTTCTGTGAATCTTCCATTGTACATGTACATGTATACCATCATTATGTATAACGTTCCATATGACATTCCATAGGAATCCTGCAACTGAATAATGACATATTAAGTAATAAACACTGAAAAATCTGGGCATAGTTCTTCACAACCCTAAAGAACAGTTCTTATGGCTTCCCTACCTTTGATTGCCAAATTCTTTTACTCAAACAGTTATATAATTGCAAATATGGTAAAGTAAACTTATGAAAGATAAATATATTACAGACTGGCCTGCACCTACCTCTATCAATCTTGGCCATTGTATACATATTGCTGAGGAATGAAGATTATTTTTCAAGATTACTGGCAAGGCAATATTGCAGAGACACTTTCTATGTGTAGAATGTAAAACTTCTTGTGTGAAATGTGTAAAAATTGAAAGTCAGTATCCATTGTGTGTTTCTAGTACGACTAATAATTCACTTTTGAACCATCTCATTGGCAGGCTGATATGCATACTGATATCAACATCAAGTTGAGTTTGTATGATTACTAAGATAAGATGTATACGCTAAAAGCAGTAACTTAAGCAATTGGATATGATTTTGGAACATTAAAAAAAATCATATCCTGTTACCTGGGTAACTGCTTTTGGCCTCAATGTCTAACCTTCATCGACATGTGTTGTAGGTTTTCGTTTGCCTTGAATCTTGGTACATTTTACCTTGGATAAAGTTGACTATAATAAAACTAGATATTGTCAAGTACATTTGAATGTATTGAAATGCTATTAAAAACTAGTATTTTGCAGAATAAATTCATTTGTATCAAAACGGTAGAGACAAAATGTATATTAAATAGACTCTATGTAAAATGTATCTTTTCTAGTCTGTTTTCTGTACTGCATTACTGCTTTGGTCCCCTTCCTCATCAGAAGAGAAGAGATTGTCTGTTGTTTCGAGTTCAGTCATTTGGTCCAGATGATACGATGGTTGTGCAGTATGACAACAAGCAAGCTGGAAAAGGGAAAACAAAACAGTCGGTGTCTCATATGCTTTATCACTGTTGTCATACATTGTACCATGTACAACTGTCCATTCACTCATTCATAAAAAGAGACATTGACAGCACACTGTTAAAGTACAAAATTTTATATCACACAGCATGCCATCATTATCATTTGGTCTAGGTGATATGATGGTTGTGCAATATGACAACAAGCAAACTGGAAAAGTTAAAAACAATCACTAATAGTCAGAGTCACATATGAGTACAGAGGCATTTTCAACAAACTGTTAAAGTACAACTTTTATATCACACAGCATGTCATCATTATCATTAAGTTGGGAGACTATTTATTTGGCTTTGCCCCTGAGGTTTTGCCAAAATTTAGTCATTGGAAATGCATGTCAAGCTGACACCTATAAAGATTTCATCTACTGTTACTCACCTTTTCAAGACATTTAGAACCCAGTGCTATCAAACATCTCCACGCCTGTAGATGAAATGAAATGAAATGAAAATGTATATGAGTACCGTTTTAAACTTACTATGAGATTCCTATCTTCCTATAATAAAAATTATGAATTGTGCTATGTTCAACTTTCAAATATTAACATTCCTTTTACAAAATACTATGTTAAAATTCAGTGTATAAAACTTAAAATCTGCAGTACATACCAAATATAGAACAAATGTCATGTAAGCCACCACAAGTACAGCTATGAAGGTGTATAGTGCCCAGTGTTGGGGTAACTTTTGTATGGATATGAATCCTAAGTAGAAGTTGATCCCCAACACAGCGATGGCCAGGGAGCAGACCAGGATTTTGTTTAATCTGTGGAAAGAAATTAACATTACATTCTTAGCATCAAATAGCTGTTAGAGCTATATGGTGTGAATAATGCAAAATACAGTACAAAATACTAGCATTTTTGGAACAAGCTTTGAAACTTGAAAAAGATCTTGCTATGGTTAAGAAGATGATGATGGTTAAGAAATAGCATGTTTAAGTGTTTTGTGGAAAATAGATAAAACAACTCAAACGACAAGGCTAGGCATTGTAGGGAGAAATTCCAGCACCAAGAAATAAAATCAAAGACGTTCTGGAAACCAAACTATTTCTAGCTGTAGAAGAAAAGATTTCACGTCATTTAAATCCAGAATTCATGTCGTATATTCTAAGGAACTGCAAGAGTAAAGACTGTACGTACACTCCATTCTTAAAGTCGTCCATGATACCAGACATGCTGGTGAAGGTCAACACAGGCATCAGAGCAAAGGGCAGCTGGAACACAAAGGACAAACATTCATTTACACGCAATGTGATCCAAGTAAGACAAACATGTAAACTGTTCATAGTAGCTTCATACAGATCAAAAGCAATGATGCTACAGATCTAAGGGTTTATTCATGTAGTATGGTAAGAAGTATCACACTTGGGAAAACCAATTCATAAAGGACAAGTTTTATTGATCCTATCAGGTATTTATGTAACCTAGAAAATTTGGCTAGATATTCAATGCCAAAAATTCCAAATGACCCAATACCTGCAAAATAATTATTGTCATTTGAAAACAAGATTTTGCGTCAACTTCAAGTTTGTCTTAAGAACTGTGCTACTGATATCTATTGTGGTTTACCTGAAGACTTTGTAACACATTCAAGAAGTCATTCATGCCCGTGAGGTCATTGACCCCCCTGAAGGCTGCCACAAAGATGGTTGGACCAATCGCGATGGACCTTGTCAGCAGCACCCTTTTCCACCTCGACCAATGAAGATTCAGGAATCCCTTTGGAGTTCAAAGACAAGTTTAGGTACAAGCAATCTGTGCCATTTCAATTTATAGTTACAAATAAACATACAACCTATAACATATGGATTTCAAGACAATATATTAGATACTTTATTACATAATTTTGCCTTTTTTCCTTATTTTGTTTGCTAACATGTATGTAATGTATGTATACCTTATAACTATGGAGCTAGCAATCTCATATTCTTAAGTTTTTGGGGAGGCCCACGAAAAAACACGTAGGTTTCTGGCCTCCCTACATGTTTTTCTTCTGCTATCATTATATGATTTAATGTCTTTACATATATGCAAATTAACAACTAAATAAAAAGCAATAAACAAAAAATCTTGACCAATAAAAAAAATGCTCACATAAATCACACATAGATACACCTACATCTTAAAAAGCATGAATGATATACTAAAGTAAAGGGTATGCAGTCCTAAAACATACCTCCATAACAAACTGCCCAGAATAAGTCCCTGTCATAGTTGAACTTTGACCAGAAGCCAGGATGCCAACAGCCCATATGTACATGGCAGCAATGCCGTATTTACAGCCCAGAAACACACCCTGGAAGTACATGTACACTGTATGACTGAGATATCAAAGGTAAAACAAAAACAACACTAGAAATATATTTACTAGTTTCAAAAGATACACACTTCAACAAGAACATGTGAGTTAAGACTGTTGAAGATAAGCTCTTATTCTGTTCAAGAAAATCTCTTATGAATATGATACTGTAAATGTTGAAATTTTCGCTGTGGTTTTATGTTTGCAGTTTTTTTTCAGTCACCGCAAACTTAAAACCACTGTGAAAAACTTGTCCTTTCTTTTCTTTCATAATTTCCATAAAACAGCAGTAAAATCCCGAGAAACAGTATCTACAGTGCATGTTTTCTAATGTGCCTCTGACATTAAATCCACAAGAGATAGGTAAAATCTACTCACCCCCTTATAAATATCAACTTCCACCTCTCCTGTGGTGTTGAATATAGCAGCATGAGGGTTTCCAGTTTCTGTGCAGATGTTATACTAAGGAAAATGGAAAAAGGAATAAACTTAATAATAATCTCATCTATATCATCAAATCAACATGGCTTAATGCAAATTCTGTGGCCAACTAATGTTATAAAGAATCATCTTTATACCTTGCACAATTATAGTTAAGAAAGGAGAAAAATGACATGAATAACAATTGACTTTATATTAAGTAAAGATGTTGAAATATCTTGTGACATACAAGCTGCTGATTGGTCACGTTGTGAAGGCCCTCTGCGAACACACACACAACAAACAGGTTGATGATGAAGGACACAAACAAGGCGATGGCAGCCTCGACAAAGAAGTACATGTTGGCTTCTCTCACGGCTTCTTTCTTGGTTCTGTCTACATCTCTGGACTGGAAAGAAAACACACATTTTAATCTATAATCCTAACACCTTTAGACAATGTCAGATCAGTTTAATCTAAGTAAAGGTAAAGGTAGTGCCATAGCCTTTTTGAGACCGTAAGGGCAGTGGGTTGCAATCCAGTGTGTCTAGGGTCCTGTATCAGAAGGCAGAGCCCAACCTTTTCCTTCCACTGCATTTTACCTCCCCAACCGAAGTCAGGTTTTTTACATCTGGGTGGTGTGAGGAAAGTCGTCTCAAGTGTCTTTCCCAAGAACACAATGTTTTCCAAAAATGCCAGGAATCAAACCCATGGAATCCCCTAGCCACAATTGAAACAAACAAAACAGATGGGCTACTGACAAGAAGAGAGCCCCCTACCTTCACCAATGCGGAGTGCAGGTAGAGATTGTGAGGCATGATGACGGCGCCAATGATTCCTACAGCCTGAGCCGCACCCTTATAGCCACAGTCTGCACAGCCCGGGATAAACAAGCCCTTCAGTACTTCTACCTGGTTTGGTCCCACGGTCCCATACTGAAAACAACGTTAAAGACATTTCATACATGTTACTGCACTGACATACTTATTTGCTAAGACTATAACTAATATGTAATTACCACTATTTACCACTAGGAAATTATCATATATACTGGCATTTTTGATAATCGAAATTGACCTTGATCTTCGTCTTTCCTGCACCAAATATCATTACAATCCATCCATAGGGTTCAACAGTTATATTCTAACCTCTTTGTAGTGCAAGGACATTTTAAAGATCTATTCCCTGAATTACCGGTAAGAAAACTTTTGTCTATGAATTGTCATAAGTTGACTCAAATTGTATGTACATATACTGTATAGGTCAGGATATTGAAGGAGAAGTGCTTCACTTACCTCATATCCAAAAGTTAAGGCCATCACGGTGATCAAAAAGGCAAAGAAGGCCTCGAGCTTACGTAGACCTGAAACATGCATAGCAATCACATTAGGATGGTATGGCGGTACATGTACATATAGTTCATTTGCATAGGCTAAAGGGCGCATTATGAGACAGGGTCACACACCAGGGGGCTTGAAATTGACCTTGACCTTTTGTCTTCCCAAGACCTAAACCACATACTGAATATCAACAAAATCCATCCAAAGGTTATGCTGACTACAAATATCGGGAAATGTCAACAGACACAAAGACACACCCAAAACAATACCTCCATTTTTCATAGAGCTAACATCAATAAAGGACAAATATGAGATATCTTTACTTACCATATTTGTCTAGAAACAGGAACACAAAGGTGTCTGTGATAGTTATAAGCACGCCTCCGTAAAGGGGTATTCTGTAAAATAAAACAGAAATTCGTAGATGCCACAGTACATACTCCAGCTGAATATTGACAGCGGACAAAAAGATTAGTATGCTAGCCACTTTTCATAGCATTTCTTACGCAACACAGGCAACTATACTAACAAATATGATATGGATCCAAAACAAATGAAATGAAAACAAAATATGATAAAATAGGTCTATTCTACTTCATAATTTCTCTGAGAACCATGTAGATAAAAGCACTACTTACTTTCCAGCAGAAAGCAGATTGAGGGCTATGGCTGACCCGATGACTTCCTGCATGTCTGAACCAATGATCGCTATCTCCACCATCACCCATAATGCTAGCCTAGAAAGAAGCACAAGGATTTTCTTATCATAATGAAAGTACAGACTGAGCATTTCATAAGGGTAACAGGTAGCCTTAAACAATTCATTCTTAGTAAATATGACTACTATATCTGATTCTGATATGTCCTATATACATAATGATTGCATATATGACCATACAATATTTGCTGAGTAACAAGCTTTTGTTCTCTTTGACTAACATGTTGCCATCCTTCTATTGGCTGATCACTGACAGTGAATTACAAAGTATCATACCTTCTAGGGTAGAAGGTATGATACTTTGGAATTCACTGTCCTTCCTTGGCTCTTTCATTCACTCACTCGCTCACTCACTCACTCACTCACTTACTCAATCACTCAATTACTTATTCACTCCCTCATCAACTGACTGACACCCTCACTCATAAACCCATTTTAACTCTCCCACCCACTTAGACCTGTATGACACTTGGAAAAATTTCTGGATGTACGACAATGACAAAATCGTACGTCTTCGGCGTACAGTGCTTTTTTTCCTGGGTGTGAATCGGCCCTGCACGTAGTACACCATTTGTATGGCCTTTAAGTCTTTGTCGTACATTACATCCAAGGTACTTTGTCATACATTGTTGTGGTACGTCCAGAAAATTTTGTGAATCGGGTCTTAGTCTGTCCTCTGCTCACCTTGGCACCCTGGGGTACTGTGAGTGGCACACCTCTGCCAGGTGCATGCCTGAGACCACCCCCAGTCTGGCTGCTAGTCTCTGCAGAACCAGCCCCATGATGTGGGCGAGAAGCAACAGCCAGAGAAGCTGCCATTGGATAAATGATAAATCTAATTATCACAGGGGCTAGCAGAATAGAAAAAGTTGGTCTTGACAGCTAGCCATTTATAAGGAGGTTTATGCCAAAAGGGCACCAATGCTTGTCCACTTTATTCCTAAAAATACAGATGCAATCATATCTGTTTAAAGGAAATTGAGAAGATTATCAGTAGTTTTTGAATAAAAAAATGATAGATAACAGTTTAGATTTAAAAAGTGTATCTAATTTAAAAAAAAAAAGAAAAAAAACTGTTTACACTTCAAAAGATATACTGTAAATGCAGAAATGTTCTCGGTAGTTTTATGTTTGCATTTTTTGCGGCAAGCTCTTCGCCGCGACCTTAAAACCACCAGAATTTTTTTTTGCCTGTGTTTCAGTCGCGCTACTCAAACGCGACGTGAAACCACTGCGAACACTCCATTTTTTCCCTACCACGAAATTAAAACCACGCAAACCTAAATGCCTTTACAGTAGCTGTTCACTAGATGCAACAAAAACAACTGCATGTACTTTTCTCATGCTAATACAAACATTAGAGACTATACCTTGTAGCGAGCAACAAATCCTGACTGTAAGTCGGACTCGATGTTCCCAGGGTCTAAATACGCAATACTCATGAGGAAACCTGGTCCTGTGAAGGCCCACAACTTCCGGAAGCTAAAGGAATACTGAAAAACATGACACAGAATGAGAAATTTTGTCAATAGAATGCTATATCAAGTACACAATGACTAACAAATACCCTAGGTTTTGTTCACTATGTAAGGCTGCTCTTTTCCTTGGTGATACTTTAAAGTGTCTTGATAATTCTTGACATTACTGTTCCATGGTAGTTTGTGCTACACCATATACATTCATTGCATGTCATTTACGTCATACACATTGCAGGTAATATCTATAATGTGAACAATGGAAAGTTTATCACAGAATCAGGCTATTGTTAAACTATACATATAGGCACCATGAAGACATGTATCTGTTACTGTATACAGATACAAGTTTAGTACCAACCAACATATCTTTTCAAAATTCCCAAGATAATTTCACTTACATCTTCTGATTGAGGGATAGATATCTTATCTTCAAAGTAGGTTCCACCATTGGCTACAGGGCCATCCTTGGCACCTTGTTGCGTCTTTTGCCTCATTGTCTGGTAGTCCGCGCTGGACTCCAGACACAGCTCATCCATACTGTCCGAATCGCGAGCTGAAGAAAAAAGTCAGACAAATTGGAAACAAATTAGTAATTGGCTTGCATTACAAATTTCATAACACTTCAATTTTCAAATACACACTTGGAATAATGATAGTTTGTAACACTTGTGGCTTTTGTCAATATCAGAAAATTATTTGTTAACATTTTTGTTACTGGCAGTTCGTTTGATTCAACTGTAAACTAGGAAGCACCTTTTTCATATATGGGATTAGATGACTTAAAGTACATGTATGTGTCCTTCTACAGCATGCACATTTGGCTTTATCAATGCGAATGTGCTTCAGCACCAAGGACAGGGTAATATGCATGGTTAGCTTTGGAAAAGCTACGATGTTATAAGGCCTGTTAATTCATTCACCATGATATCGAATAGTATTACATTCTAATCAAATTTGTTTTCATACATCTCTGGACAGAACAAACACTTTTGAAGAGAACTTACTATATCTTTAAACGGTCAAGGCAAGTCATCCTCGAAATGAGGCAAAGCTCAACAGAATAATTGTCAGAACCTGAAAACTTCTGTGATATGTAGAACATTTCATACATTACATTTCTAAGGATGAGTAATAGAAGTTTATTGCAAGTTCATGCCCGTGGGCTAATTGCAAATACATGGTAAAAACATAGAGAAAAACATACATGCGTCAGTAAACTGTGTCTGACTTTGTTGTAACAATAGGCTACTGGTACTAAATACAATTGTTGGCTATATCTAAACTAGCTGGGTTTGACTTCTTTTTCGGAAGCAGTGAGTGGAAGACGAAAATTCCCACTTTTTCTAGAATTTGTGGGTTCTGTGATTTCAAGAGAAAGGTAGCTTTTTGTTCATCTGTGAGTGTGTAAAAGTAGGGGCACTTCGTGGTAACTTGTTTAAATAATTCGGTTCTTTCGTCACTGTTAAATAGACACTTGGAAATAAAATAAAACTGATATTGTATCAACCTTCCATTATCATCAAAGGCACTTCCTCCACAGTGGGGTGTCTGCGACTCATACTATGCGTAGACTGGTCCTGAACCATCACACACTGCTAACACAGGGTTAGGAGGGCACTGAGTAGCAAGGAGGTCTGTTGTTGAGTTGTGTGGCTTTGGTAGAGAAGAAGCGGTGGTGGATTTAAGAAGTGGTGGTCTACAATGGAGAGGGAAAATAAAGATATTATAAGACAATTGCAAGGTGGGGGAAGTTAGATACTGCTGCATAGAGTGTATGACACAATAGAATTCTGAAGTGATGTCAATGTAGCAGCATATTTCCATTGCTGATGTTATAGTTGAGTTAACTTCTGCCATGACAAGTTTATGGAACATTATGATTTACACGAGATGCTATACACTGCATTACCAGTGTGTAACATTGATGTATGGTTGTGGCTGTTGAAAGGATGTTCCTGTCAATATTGATTTTGAAAACACTAGTACTATTGACAGAATGTTCCTGTCAATAAGAATTTTTGGCACTATTGACAAGATGTTCCAAACCTGAAGAAAACCCAGTAAAATGATGAAACGATAAGACTTCTTTATATTTCTGAGCAAGAATAATTATATATCATTAATACTATAATATAATAATTATATATGATTAAAAAATGGATGCTGTGGCCAGGGATTGAACGCCCAACCTTCCACATGCTAGCTAAGGAATTGCAAGTCAACCACTCTACCCACTGAGCTATTGCAGCAATGCTTTGACTTTATGTTTACTGAATACTGATTCAAATTAAGTATTTCTGTGCTTCCTGTCCCTTTTTTTGCACTAGCTGTTGAAAGGATGTTCCTGTCAATAGCCACACGGTTGATGTAAATGTAGATATATGACATGTGCTAGACTAAGTATATTTCAGGCTGAGCATATGTGATTTTTTTGTATGTATATGTATCACGCCGGTATGTATGTATGATGTAGACTTTACAAAAGTCGCTGTACTTTAGTGGTGTCAATAAAGATTGTATATTTGTATATGTTATCGCTGAGACGTCATATATTTTAACTTTTTTAATTCAGCACATAATCTTTTTAATGACTTACCCATTAGACCTAGGAATCTCCCACAGAATTCCAAAAGAAAGCGAAGATGATCCTACTAATCCTCCTACCTGCAATACATGTTAACAAGTTTTACATTTTTATACATTCGGCATTTAGTCACCCGTAATAACTAGCCATGAAGACATGGCAATTAATGTTGTTGTTGTTGTCATTGCCTAACGTCTATCATATCGCTAGACGTGGTCTCTTGGTGCTGGAATAAATGAATATGATATTGATAAGGAATATTAAAGTTAATCGTAAACAAAAGTAACTGTGCGTGAATACTATCCTCAGGTTATTTTTTTCATGGAGGCTGGTACGGCTGGATGTAAAACTAAAACGCCTAAAGGGACTAATATAAAGGATACTGACAGCTTGATCAATCAAACACCAACGTGTCACGAGTAACAGCTGCTTCGACTGCTTTTCGCGTAATTTGAGGCCAAATGGCCTTCTATACAAATTATATTTCTATCCGCCCCCCTCCCCCTATTTCGCCACGCAGTCATCGCAGTCATCACACTAAATTTATCAGCCCAGATCGCCACACAACATGATTAACTTGACATTCCCTCCTCGCTACAAGATGTGAATGCTACAACACAAGGCTTTAAGGTGCAGTTACGTGATAAAACAAGTGTTTTGTAAACAGGTACCGGCTTCTGACTGTTGTCGAACCTACCTGCACAGCGTGTCCTCATTCTGACTTCCGGGTTTCACAACAATGGATTGTGGGTAATTTAGGAAGCACACATCATTGAAAACGTCATAAAACTTGGCATGCCAAGTTTAATAGGGAAACTTGTTGGAGCCAAAGTGATGTAAGGGGTCGTCTTCTGGATTTGGCGTCTTGCTAGCTAAGTTTGAAGCACGAACTGTCTTCAAGTAGATGGAGAGTTACACTGCCACAGGATTGAAGCAATGATCAGATTCTATTGGGGTTTCTATCACTCTAAGCAAGGAGTCGATGAGGTTCTATTCTCCTCCCAATCGACCAAATCAACGTTAGAGGGACCCTCCATAAGGGTTCGTCGATCTTAGATATGATCAATGATATTTGCAGGTGAAACATTCTTATCTTATTTCAAAACTTGACTGGATGTACTATATAAAATATCTAAAAGTAAAACATTCCCTTGGTGGAAAGTGGAACATTCCCGCACCTAACAATGAACTTCGGCCATTAACTTTTTATACAACTTATCATTCGGCAATTTCAAAACAACTCAGAGCAAAGGTACACAGTGACGAATCATTAAGGGTGTTCTGAGGCTTTACCAAGAGTCGTTTGGAGCCAGGTGAGTTTCATGCTTTATATAAACGTATCTGAGACTGAAAATAACGGTGTGATTAACGGATAGATCGCACCTGTAACATTGTCTTAACGTCTGTTGCGCACCTGTTGCGCACAATTAGTGGGCTTTAAAAATGTCGCCCTCCATTTTTCCTGTACAATCCAGGCCATTGCTTTATCTTTCACGTGGAAATGTCACCACTTACTGACCGATGTTTCACTAAACTTGTTTCACATAGTCATTTCATGACCTTTAGTCTATTTGGGACAAGGTACAACTAGAATAGTTATTTGCTAGTTCTGTACAGCAAGGACGGAAGGAAGGACGGAAAGAAGGAAGGAAGGAAGGAAGGAAGGAAGGAAGGACGGAAAGAAGGAAGGAAGGAAGGAAGGAAGGAAGGAAGGAAAGAAGGAAGGAAGGAAGGAATGAAGGAAGGAAGGAAGCTTATACCCTGCGCCATCTACATATCGAATCTACCAGCCTCATTACCCGACAAGGGTACCTACCGGCTGATGCAAGGTGAATATGCAAGGTGAATATGTACACATAGCCACCACAGAAACCGCAAAGTGTACAGTGATTCTTAACCTTTTCCTAAGCATATTGGTTTCACCAGTGTCTAGCAAGCTTCACGATATGTTAATGATTGGCGAGTTGTTGCGCTGATTATCATATAGATCATATAAAGTGTTGGAAACAGTGTTACACGGTGAAGTGGAGACAGTAATGACTAATGTTATGAACATGATTTTTTTATACGTCATGGCGGACATGACTTTGAGAACAAACACCCGCTATGTAGCCTTTTCGTTTTCACATTGACGTGCATCCAAATTAGGGAGAACTTACCACACGCTTTACAGACCTAGACTCATACCAAAAGAGAGGAATTAAAAGAGAAAAAAGGATTTGTGAAGTCAATGGCACTGCCTAATATGTTTTGGCTTGTAGCAAATTCTCTCAGACCTTGGCAATGGTCCATAATATAAAAACGGAATCTTTGTCCAGCGCATACATGATAGACGATAAGCATGTATATGTGCGTAAATATTCAAACCGTGTCCCTATCCAAAACCTAAACCAATACGGTAGTATCCGCAAACAACATTTCAATTGCGACATACACTTATGCACACATTTTTTCAATACAGCATTAATATTGAAGCCAATCCTGTCATGTGCTGAAGGAACCTAGCAATGGCGGAAGTACAAGTTCTGACGACGAAGGTCTGCCTGTTCCAGCTATGGCGGAACTTCCTTGTCTTCATGTACAGCCTATTTGTTGTTCCGTGGCTGAAGCTATCCGACCGTTCCAGCAGCAGCAAAGAAGGTACTAACGATCCTTTAAAATCAAAACATAGAATACTTGCTATCTTACATCACTGAAATATGTAAGTTCATGCATACATGGTCTGCTTTTGTAAAGATAGAGAGGGATATGTACATATAGATGTGTAGAAATATAGATAACATAATTCTATGATTGTAGTAATGGTGATATCTTTAACCGTGAGTCACACATCTATAGCTAGCTTGAATTACCGCAGACAATTGTAAGACCGTTGTTTGTGACGTCATTCAAGAGTTAAACTTCAAACTTGGTTTGTTAGGCAACATGGCCATTTTATCGCTATATATACTGAGTTCAATTCATTTCAGTCGATTTCATTGCAGATTCACAGCCCCTTTGAAGCGACGAGGATATGAGTGTTTTTACAATGTCCAATTCACGCTTAATTGTGAGTGCTCTTTTATTGAGTGGCATCTATCTGTCGTGCAGCATGCTTTGCTCTTGTAGTGAGACTTAAAAAGGAAAGAAAAATCCAATGACTGTGATATGCTGTTCTTTTGATACAATGTGTATTATGTTGACAGAATTAGGGCTGCTACTCATGGTTGATTTACAGTGACGCTCAAAACATACGACGATGGTGACGCAGTGCTAAAACTGAACGGCCTGTTCCTCTGTGATCGCCACTACTCACTGTGTGTAAGTGGCAAAGACGGCGCCAGACAGGATTTCCTCAAAATGAAAATAACTTTAAAACTCGAGGGTTACAGGAGACACGTCCACGTACAAATCTTCAGAAAGCTTAAAATGTAGTTTAAATCGATTTTGTAACCTTATCATTTTCTAAATAAAGGTGTAGTCCTTGAAATAAAGCAGGTGCTGTAAAATACGACAATGATGAAATATCCAATCCTCATAAGCTATGTACAAATTCTTAAGAAAGAGTAATAACTCACAAACCAAAATGCCGCTTCCCAACAGTATACATTTTTTTTTTTTTTTTTTTTTTTTTTATTAAACAACAGAAGAATATACAGGACACAGAGGTGATGTACTCTAGCTGAAGCTAATATTAAACATCACCTCTGGAAAAAAAATGCAAGTTACATAGACAAGTACAATAGTAATGAGAAACAGCAATTGGGTCGTCCAATACAAACAAGCTAACAAACAAACAAACAATGAATATATCAATATACCTGAACTAAGTTTTAAAACGTCTGCTTGTCAAAATATAGTGCTGAGTCAAGCCTAAAATGTTACAGTTGAAATCATACGAAACAAAGGATGAACCTCTTAATAATAAATAAATGAAGGCTTGATCAGACAAAGTATCGATATCAAGAATAGGGGCTAAAAGGTTCCGTAGGTTGCCCAGAAGGTTGAGTCTTTGTTGATTGTATATAGGGCAGTACAAAAGATAATGAGCAACACTTTCGCTTCGACATCCGCAAGTGCAGGCTGGACTTGTTGCTAAGTTGCGTGTAAATAAACTTAGGTTAAGA
Organism: Branchiostoma lanceolatum; assembly: GCF_035083965.1. NCBI lineage: Eukaryota > Metazoa > Chordata > Leptocardii > Amphioxiformes > Branchiostomatidae > Branchiostoma > Branchiostoma lanceolatum. Next base: position 7,750,534 of record NC_089734.1, read on the forward strand.
CTGCACGTGCCGGTGCGAAGGCGTGTGAGGAGGGCGCAAGTGTACCGGGGGCCATGACTAAAATGTGAATAGAAAGAGGGACGTACTAATTTCACTAGATGTTTTTTAAACAACGAAAGATTTAAGGATCGAACAGCTATACCAAGACCGTTCCAATGATGCGTTGCATAAGGAATAAAAGACTTTTGATATCGAGTTGTGGAGCATAGCGGTATCCTTAGATTAAGTTTGTTGCGAAGATTATAAGAAGTAGAAATGGAGACTTCAGGAGGGATCAAATCCTTAAGATACTGGCGAGTATGGCCATGGACAATTTTGTAGAACATGATCAGAGAGTGAACGTGACGACGATCCGAAAGTTTTTCCCAACCTAATTCAGAAAGTAGCGAAGAATACGAAGACCCTCTTACAGCCCCTGAGACTGCAAGCGCGCATTCGTATTGGACACGTTCTAATCGCTGGGAATCATATAAAGTACATCCATGCCAAATAATGTCAGCATATTCAAGGAGAGGACGAATAAAGGATTTATAAATAACATCAAGTACTGTTCGTGATAATCTGAATTTCAATTTGTTAAGAGTGGACACTCGTTTGGACGCCTTGCCAATCATATGAGAAATTTGTGCTTCCCATGACAAGGTGGACGTAAGAAAAGTCCCTATATGCTTGTGGGTTTTGACTGATTTAATAACACAGTTATCAAGAAGAAGAGGGGGGTGGTTGGGAGGATTTGATTTCTTAGAAAAACACATTTCTTCAGTCTTTAAAGGGTTTAGGTTCATAAGCCATGTTGAAGACCAAAATGATATCTTCCTAAGATCAGTATTGAGTCGATCAGCTGTAACGTTAGGATCTTCCACAATGTCCAATAATGAACTATCGTCAGCAAATAAAAAAGGGCATGTAACTAGACCGTCCACCATGTCATTAATGAAGACAAGAAATAAGAGAGGCCCTAAAACTGAACCCTGAGGTACACCTGCGCCAACATAACTCCAATCCGAACATTGACCATCAATAACAACTCTTTGCTCTCTGTCAGAGAGGTAGCTATGGAACCAATTTAAGATTGGGCCGTCGACCCCGTTTCTCTGCAGCTTGAAAATAAGTCCTTTATGCCAGACTTTGTCAAATGCTCTAGAAAAGTCTAAGTAAACCGCTCTGACTTCTTTGTTGGAATCTAGAGCATTAAAGATTTTATCAGTAATACAAATAAGTTGATTTACTGTCGAATCTCCGCGGATGAAGCCCGACTGGAGGGAATATAGTAAATTTTGAGACATCAAATGATTATACAAGTGTTTGGATACAATTTTTTCTAAAATTTTGGACAAACAGGGCAACAGAGATACGGGGCGATAATTAGATAGTATACATTTCTGGATAGCAAGTCCCAGTTTATAAGAAACCTTTATCATCTTTTTGTTATTTCGAGTTTGGCCTATTTTTCTTTCAAAATTTAAAAAGATACTCCCATGTCTTGTTTATTTAGAAATATCTTACGCATGAAGACAACGTTTCTCGTTGATATTATTTTCTATCTACTGCGAAGAGCCTGCTTCTATGTCACCGTTCTTGGACCCTACCATATTCTTAAAACCAGCTGACTTTCTCGTATCTGATATATCTATATCATCGTACAAGTAGAGTCGTCTTTTGTTCTGATATAAGGATTTGTCTGTGGGAGACTTGGGGCTCTGTACGTCGTGTATCAAGTGCAGATAGTTCGGTGTGACTTCGCGAGCGAGAGAGTCCCTGCTGGGTTTGTACACTCCCTGGGGACTTTGTTCAATTGACGGTCGTTTGTACATTCCTTCAGGACTTAGTTCAATCGACGGTTGATTCTGTTTGACGGAATCCCTACTGATGGCGGCATTACGTCTGCAAACCCACCAACCTCCCACTAGGACAGTCACCAGCACGACTAACGCTATAACCACGCCTATCACAATTCTAACAGAAGTCGACAACCCACTGGCTGGACTCTGATAAGACGTAGAAGTGACATTTCTGTCAGAAACAGTCGTTACTGTAGTTTTTAAACGATGTGTTGTTGCTGTAGAAGATTTCGACACGGCTTGAGATGTATTTAATGGTAGACTCGACGGTTCAGACGACGGCAGAGAAGTTGACACTAATGACGTATTTGCCATTATAGGCTTAGTTGTCAATGGCAACGGTGGTGACGTCAGGTTGAGTGACATAGTTGGTGACCTTGGCGTTTCGTCAGACGACCTAATTGCAGGTGTTCTCGTGGTATAAGTGCTCCCCCATTGCGCAGCCGCCAGACTAGGTGTAGATGAAGGACGTGCTGTAGATGCTGTAAAAATGATTGATTGGTTGGTTGGTTGATTGACTGTTTCATTAATTGATTGATTGATTGATTGATTGGTTGGTTGATTCATTGATTCATTGAGTCATTGGTCCATTGGTTCATTGGTTCATTGGTTCATTGGTTCATTGGTTTATTGATTGAGCGTCTGGCTTAATTCGAAAGTAGCCGATATCATTCTAAATCGATAATTTGTGATCATTCTACGAAGTTACGATGAAACGTTGAAGAAAAAACACAAATTTTCTTTGCTATTCCAGCTTTTCATACTTGCTGTTTTTGTAGAGTTCTTTGACATGTCTTACAAAAGACGACATTCTTTTCTGAATACTAGTAATCATTCCATTCAATTAAATCCTTTAAAGAATCGCTCTCACACAGGAGTTATCTGAATACAATGACTCGCTGACGTCAAAGCAGTATCAGACCGTCATGACGAGGTCATAGGTCCATACAGCACATTTCCCCCCGGGGCACAAAACTGTGCCTGGCCTCTGAATAAGATAATGGTATCTGACTTCTTAGTTTGAACAATGGTCAATACTTCCCGAATAGACATGAGTCATACGATGTGCCCTCTAAATACCCTTCCTCAGTTTCATTTTACTTAACAAAATACAATACAGTACTTCATTTGTTCATTAAGAAAAGGTTCTTAAAGACTAAATGCCCTGCTCTTTTTGTTTCTTGATCTTGTGTGTAATTGCCATGGGTTTGTTTACACGATGTATTATTATTACATGATATAAGAATTTGTCCCCACCATGTACTGCGTTGACTATGTTTCATAAAGCCACACGTATTTATTGTTTACAGGTATCGCCACGAGAACAACTCTGTATGAATTACGCTGTACATGAACGTAGCGTGAAATATTTTCGCGACATTTCAAAGGTTGTATCTTAATTCAAATCGAAAACAACTTCGTGGCGGAACAAAAGTTCGCTTTATTTGTGTGTTTAGCTTGGTAAATTACGTGGTATTCTAAACCCTATCACACATTACGTCTCCAAATGCCATGTTTCCTAGTGTCACATTCCTAAAGTGCACATGACACTAATCAACTGGTCAAGATTATACAAGAGAATAGGGGTTCAAAAACACAATATATATAAGTCGTCAGTTCTTCTGTATTTATACCACCTTAACATACGTCGACCAGCGTTTGACAGATATACCACCAAACGGGCCAAGGAATTCCGCTCTTTTAAGATACAGTAGTGACGATGTACTGTAGTGAAAACAAGATATGTTTTACCTGCAACAGCTGTCTTGGTCAGAGTCAGGAAGCAGCAACAGACGAGAGTCAGTCGTGCCATGTCTGGGGTAAACATCGCTGTATATGCGGAAGGAACTTCTAGAGTGTATTTTCTCGGGTAGTATCTATACAAGTCCACGTTTTTCGTCAGGTGGTGTACATGACAATAGGTGTACTTAGTGGACACCTTAACTCTGTGAACTAGGTGGTGTTATGGGGAAAGGTACGACGTTTCCTTTCTGACATGCGCTTACCACTGTTAAACCAAATGGACCGGTTTTTGCTTTATACGTGTGGGTGCATTTTTGTTACAATGATTGCACTGATCACTGTGAGCGTGTAATATGATTATGGGGATTGACAGATCACTTCATGATTTTTATGTGTTGCGTTTTGACGTTCAACTCATGAAGTTTTAGTGTGTTGAGTGGTATTCAAGTTCACCGAACGATTTACGTTGAACAGTGCATTGGATGATAAGGCATGATAACTATTCGCCTCAGGACATTTGTCACACCCAGTGAAAACAACCTTTCTCGCGTGACTTCACGAGATCAACCATGCCATAAGTTTTGGCGGGAATCGTCAAGAACTACAACTTCGATGTTACAAGAAGGGAGCAGGCTAATGTATGATTTATCATAACAAGTATCACCAAGAAGTTAGTAAGTAATTAGCAAGTAAGTTTGTAAGAACTGTAAGTAGACGAGTACTACAAAGAAAATGACGGAGAATTAAGATCCAGCCATTCAATACATCCGTACTTTATTTCCTATTGAATCTGTGTTTCAAATTCATTTGACAAACTATTCAGAACTTCTGCTTGTAACAGTTGAAAATATATTCCTTATTTCAACACAAGAGATATTGTTGTCCTATTTTGGAATATGATTTAAGAAATATTTATTCCACGTCCCAATAGGCACACTTAAAAATCTAAGTTTTCCGAAACTGTTTTACTTAAAATCTTTATCATAATTTCATTTCAGACGTAATTATTTTCAGCATAATGTTCCTTCAGATGAACAAGCAAATCAGATGTTTTGCCGTATGGACAGCAAATTATTAGGCCTAGGGAAAAATGTTGTGTTTCCGGTTGCACGCCAGACACTAGCAAAAACATGCCGACTCTAGCATTTTTGTGGGGGTGGGCCGCTAGCCAGGGACTTCCAATATCGATATGAGTGATGAAAATATAGAATAGAGTCCAAACACTGGTAGTCTTACAAATTCTGTTTTTGTGCTTCTTATATCAATACAAAAATACGATCTTTAAACACCTTAAAGCATTGGTAAAGGTTACGCCGAGTGAAGAAATGGAACCTTTACGCATGTTTCAAGGTCTGCCTAAAGATCGGTTTTCGTGCAGTGATATCCCGCACAGACTAAGGCTTCGAACTGGCAGTTTATATTTGAATGTGTAGTGAACACTGTACTTATTTGATCAGTTTATTGATATACCTTATCTGTATAATACCTGTGCACGTGTCCTGACGTATTCATGTTTTACATTGTTCAAGGGAAACTTAACTTTCAACTACGTTTGTCGGATCCCTTCAGCCGAGATCATTAAAAAACAGAGAATCCTTTCCAACCGACCCTAACAGGACCGGAAACGGAAACACGACATTTTTTTCCTAGGCCTTATAGAAAAGTCTTTTATTGCTGCAGGTGAAGAGCCGAGTCTGTTCGTGCGCTGGAGAGATTCTCCCTGAATCATTGATGCTCACTGGTCCTCTGCAAAGTGAACAAATTGTATTAGATACAATTGGGGACACAAATTTGTCAAAAGAATGAACAATCAAGCGCGGAAAATGGGATACAACAATAACGTTGAATGACAGATAATTCTAAAGTCACCAATATCACCAGATCCACCTAGCAGTTATGGTTAGGCCATGTTGATTTGATTATATGGAAGACATCAGAGCGCGCTTCAATTTTCGTCCATTGTGTAAATGTAAATGCTCATATTAGACTTCGTTGTTTGTATTAGAATAGACAGATAGATGGTAAATCACAATTCAGATGTTCCTAACCTTGAATCAGGAGCTATGTTGTTCGGCACATCAACCAGCATTTTGGACTCCTCCACGAGTTCCGCTCGCCGCTGTAACAGTCGCACTCCGGGGCCTCCCGGAGCACTCCCCCCGCGAGCATCTCCATGTCCTCCGCCTGCCGCATGTCGCGTTTGGTCGATAATGGCTTGCCCCCCCTCCGGTGAAGCCACCTGAAAAGAAGATGAGAAATACCCCCATTATCGCCCACACTATCAGTAGTGGAAATCATTTCAAAACGTGTAGATCGTGAGATACGATTAACCCTAATACCCTCCGGTGCGGTGAAGCCATCTGAAAAGAAGATGTTTTCCCCGTTATCGCCCACATAAAATACTAGCAGTAGTGGATAATACGAAATCATTTAAAAACGTGTAAATCGTGAGTATGATTGATTAGGTGTATATCGTGAGATATGCCATTTCAAAGCATGTAGATCGTGAGTAATGATTAGTTACGTTAGATGTTGATGTCTTCTTTGACAATCAATAATATGCTATATGTTCGAGTGTTATGAATGCATATCGAAGCTTTAGCGGTACAGAATCGTTTCTTTTATAAATGGGCCTTTCGTATTGCCAAGAGTGAAACTGGTATTTAAAGCTAAAGACTGGCTTCAGTTACGTTCACGAAATAATTTGTTTATCATTCTGCCACGGGGCATATTACATTCAAAAGCTATCTATGCATGCTGATTTTGTAAAGTTACTACACTTACAATATTATCCACATTTTAAGTGTTTCTTTATTCCTATTTTGTATTTGCTCTCTTCATTGATTATTAGTATACTGACGTACTAAATTATGTTCCGTTTATATTTTCCTACTTACATGTAAGATACGTATCGTTATTTGTTACTCGTTCGTTTAGCTTACTTTTGGGTTTTATAAGTCAGATTGTCTTCTGTCCCTTTTAGCTTTTATCTTCCTGTGTTTTCTTAGCTTAATGACATGTATTGAATAGAATGCAAGATAAAAGACGATGTCCCGAAGGTTTGGTCCATTTACATCTAGAAGTTGTGATTTTCTTGATTGCCGAAAATTACCCCTTTCTTCAGCCTATAAAGCCTTTTTTCATAATGTCTTATGGTGTTAAGATGTTCTTAAGACACAAAGGCACAAAGAAGCGTTTCATCCTCGCAGAATCAAAGAAAAAAGGTAATACAATTCACAAAAACGCTCATTAAATTTGTTCTTTGAAGTTTGACGCATCGCTGGACCCTCTGTGACGTACTTTGCGGTGTGAGCAGCTTTCATGCCAAATGAAATCATAAATTGGCCAAATTTCCATTTAGCGGGGAACGTTTGATACAGTCAGAGGGTCTCATGTGTTGCGCGACAGGAGTACGTCGGCAAATTCAGCACATTAGCGGGCGAGGCGCGGGCGTGTTGTAAACCTGATCCACTTGAAGATAGAAGAAGGGTGTCAAGACTATACATAATGTACAAAATAATTGATAAACTGGTGGAAGTACCTACTACTTAGTATCAAAAATCGACCTTGACCTTTGTCTTCCAAACACATACCCACATGCCAAATATCATCGTAATCCATCCTGCGGTTGTGCTGACTACAAAAATCCGGGAACACAAACACACACACACACACACACACACACACACACAAACAAACACACACACACACACACACAGATAGAGAGAGAGAGAGAGAGAGAGAGAGAGAGAGAGAGAGAGAGATTCTTTTCAATATTTCATGGAAGTTCATTGCACAGGTATACCACCCTATTCTGTGCATAAACATATGATTTACTTACGGACAGTCATAGCGGCAGAATTTGCTAGTGAGCGCTTCCTGGGATTTGCAGTCACAGTAGTAGCCGAAGCCGTAGGGCAGGAGAAACCGCTTCGCCATCGTCATGGAAACGGCCTGGTGATGGTGAACACCTGCCGAAAAACAAACCTCATCAAGGTCTCTTTGTTTCTGTACATCAAATATGATGTCTGTTAGAGTAATTTTGCGGCAAATTGGTTGCCTAATGTCTACTTAACATGTGAAATGTCTCCGCTTTGTATAATCTGTATAACCTACGTAAAAATATATGTTAATACCTAAGTTACTAAGTACCTGTATATGTACCTAGCAACCACCTGTATTGTATACTGTATATTGTTCAGTTACCAGGGCTAGCCCTTTCTACAAACCTTATCCGTGTACAGGCGGAAATGGCGCGCGATCCACATCTGGCAAATGAAACTTTCCTCTAATTGCTCCCCATGTTTGTGTAGTGAGCGTCATGGAATCGTTTTAGCACTGGAGATTGAATTCTATTGAAGAGCGCCAGCAAAGAAATTAGAGTTTCGATGCTTATGTTCAATGTTCAAAGCAGGCTTGAACGGATTCGTGGTGGAATGGGATACGAAGGACTAATTTTGATTTTGCGGGTTATTAATATGGAAGGCATAGGCTTAGGATGATTATATTGTGCACTGCTGATGAGCTCCGGTCCCAATTCTAATTTAGGCCACATCATTTTATGGATGTCGTCCGCGCGTGCATTGCTGTTCGCCTGTTCTCAAAAAATAAAAATCACCCCCTCCAAGGCTCCGTGGAACTCCAGAACTTGCTGACACATATTGACGCAAAAGGCCAGCATTGTGCCGGCTTGTCGTAAAACTCGTTATGTACTACCACAAAATACGTCAGCATCAAAGTTCACTGTAACAAGAAAACTGTGGCCATAATTTTGGATTGGTATGCCATCAACGTTGGCGAAGGGATATTACGTTTGCGCAGTTGTAGCAGCTGCCATCGAGAAGAGCCCAGACATTTTCAAAGATGTCATATCCAGAGTGGCTCTCACACGTAACACGTTTCTTTTGCAACGATAAGAGAAACGGGAGAGGAGGCATTGATGTAGAGGTCTCATAGCGAGATTTGTAAGTGTGAACTATGGAATGCTTAACATGGAGTTCAATGCCATGTATGTTGAAACTGTCACAATTCATGCGAGCATCGGCCGACTTTGTAGATCGCCCGAAGCTCGCCGAATTTCAAAATCGCCCGAGCGTCGACCGTATTTTCCAATGAAAATCTCGGGCGACATCCGACGAACACTAAAAACTAAAAAATCCCTCATGAGATGGTACCATCTATTGGACATAGACGAAGACTAACCTGGGAAAAGGCCAATATTTGGATCAACTTTTCTTTCTAAAAATCGCCCGAAGCCCGCGTAATCGACAGGACGTCGGCCGTACTTCGGCCGAAAATGCACATTTGAAGCTCGCCAACACGTCGGCCGAGCTGAATTTCTTATTTGTGACGGGGGCTTAATGAGTATTTTCATCTGTCATCTATCATCCACAGATCTTTGAGCCAAAAACCTTCTAATAGTGTACATCTTTGATAGTTTTTGTCAATATATTAAACATCGATCAGTTCAGCTGAGTCTGCTATTAAATAAAGATGAACAAGACAACTTATATGTACCTCCTACACATGGAGACTTGTTGCTTGTTTGATACACTGTGTTCTGTGGTTCAATTCGCAATACCAGCTTTGTAGTCCTGTGGTTTTGAAGCATTTTTTTTGGGTTGCCCTTTTTTTTCGCCCGCGCGCAGTAGTTTTGAGCCTCCAGAAGACGTAATCCATAAAATTAAGATGGTGTGGACTTATTACATTCGCCAAGAAGGTTATGTTTTTGGTTGCGTTCGTGTGTGTGTCTGTCTGTCTGTCAACACAATAACTCGAAAATAACTGGATAGATCGTCTTGATATTTGGTACATGAATGTGGGTAGGTCTTGATGAGACCTCGAAATAATTAAATTTTGGCTTCCTAGTTTTCATATTTACTTTGCCGATGCATGTTTATCGCAACGACCCTTGCCATGAAATCAGAGAATAGCAGTATACGCCATCTTTAGCACAGACTTGGACGCTTCTTGTTCATTCTAGCAATACAATCTAACGATAGAATGGTGGGATTAAGTTCTATGGACTTGTGTACAGCCCTGACGCCATGATAAATGATTGGATGTATCTATGATATGCTAGCTAACAGTTACTCAAGCAACTGGATAAAATTTGGAAACGGTATCAAAGACGTTATGAACCTTTCTCGAATGTCCTTATTATTGACCTAGATGTCTAACATTCATCGACGTACTGGTGATACATTTATGAGAAAGACATTTGATGATGTTCCTCCCACAACTGTTAAGCGAAACACTGTTCTGTAAAAATTAGTTTAATCTACAGGGTCTCTGATCATGAGCGCCATTCGCTCTGTTAGTCACGATATTGATGGATAACAAGGCCTTTCATATCCTAATCGTACGGACGGTCTTGCTGGATAAAGACTATGAAAACACCACGACGAGAGCTCTAAGATTCAGGAAGATTTGTGAAGTATGTAGCATGTACTGTCACTCGTGTAGATCTTCAAAAAAAAAAAAAAACAATAATACCCCGTAGACAGGAGCTTTTTATGACAAGGAATAATTTTTTGGTTTCACGATTTTCTATTCTGTCAACAGGGTGAAACATGTGGACGAAGGACAGTCGTTGAAACTGTGGTTACCACTTGTGATGAAGGTGGAGATTAAAAAGATAGTTCCGTACTCACAATATAGGCAGACTACAGCAAGAAGCATCATCCGCGAGAACGTCATGGTGAAGAGCTGGTGAAGAAATCCTGGAGTGTCTTCCCTTCCTCTGCCTTTTCTGACCGAAGTTGCTACTGCGCACTCCACCTAGTCGTCTATCTCTTATACTAGCAGCCAATATCGCGCAACACCTTACGTTTGTACACGCACGCGCCAACAGGTGCGCACGACACAACGGACTACCCGGCACCTCCCTCGTGACGTAACCCCAGCTGTATAAACGCCCCCGAGAGTCATAAAGTACCTTTATGAAGACATATGTTCCCTACCTTCTTAACCGTGACATGACGCACACTTTCAAAAGTTTCATCTTTTTATAAAGGGGCTGAGAAGCCTGTTCACGACAGTTTTGCCGCCTATCATAGACCGGTGACGCACGAGAAACGCCATGAACCCAAGCTTTTAAGCGCCAATGGGAAGTAATTTGCCAAATCTTCAATCGTTTTTTATCCAAAGGTTTTTGCGACAGGGCGTCCCGTTGGCTATGCGTTATGATCCATAAATCACTTTTGAACTACGACGGCAGAAGGTAGCCAAACTTTGTACAGTTCGCCTTCAACAGATCAAGACGAAATGTTCTTCTGAAGATCAGACAAAAGCAGACTACAAAAACTTTTGCAAGTTCTTCAAGAGGATTTATTCCTCTTTCCTTAATTATCTCCATGAAAACGGAGATATAGTTGTGTATGTGTGTGTGTGTGTGTGTGTGTGTGTGTGTCTGTGTGTGTGTGTGTGTGGGTAGGTGATGGACAGACGAAGGTCAAGGTCGGTTGGTATGTGACCTTGGTACTGCAGCAGAACGTTTTTTCCATCTTTTGACCTGGATGTGCTATGGTCTTGATTTGTTGGTGCAAGATAGCTTGTTTCATTATTATTGATAATCGAGGTGGTATTATGCATGGCATATGAAATAGGAACTCCTGGTTACATTAAAGTTACATACATACTCTTTGGATTCATAGAAACAACTTCAGTCCATTTAGATTGGAGTAAGTGTAATAGCTGTCAATCTGTTGCCTATGTATAATCCTTTATGTCTGGGACAAGTGTGTTTATACATAAAGTATTACAAGTTATGTCTCCATGTGATTCAAAACCAGATAAGAATTTGTTAGGTGTATAGATCAAGAATAGTACATAGTGTTTTGATACATTGTATCTAGCGTTAGAATGTAGTAGTTAAGTGTTTCATGCTTTGTATTATAACGTTACATTCTTTAGACCACGTGTTGTTATATGTGCTTCTAGCCCTCTGTGCAATTACGATTATTCAACAGATTGTAGCATTACAGCCAGTCTGAGTAATGAGGCTGTTGTAACGTGCTCCAGGCACCTCCTCGAACACGGGACCCCCATTCTTACGAAAGAAGGTGCAGCCCCGACTAGGATACCCCTCCCTGATTAGAACCGGGGTCTCCCAATTACCAATAAATTGGAACCAGGAGACTCAACTGCAAAGCCGCTACCCGACAGTTGAGCTACACAATGACATCCCTTTTATCAATATATCTGCGGCCTCTTTGTTTCCTTTCCTTCGCTTCTTCTTGGCCTTTTCTTTCAATGTCAGATGCAGAAGAAGTGGATAAAGAAAGAATGGCGGAGATCTGCGGGATGGCCATATATTTCCGCCGGGGATTAGGATAAGAGCCCCCGTGGGTGCTGAAGCTTGGTGACTGATGTTATCGACGTGGGTGTGAAGTCTGCTGCTATACTCAAGCCGATCTATCTGCTGCAGTATCCTTCAGTTTTAGGACTGCACATCGCCTCTAGTATATGCAGTACGTAACCGTGCCAGGAAGATGAGGGTGTTTGTAACAATAGGTGTTACTGGGTCTGAACGACAAGAGCAAGCAGAGGTGACAAAAGCCTTCTTACTTCGTGCGCCAGATATGTCTTGCATTCGACAGAACATCCGACCAGACACCGCGCGGTGTGGATGATGTTTGATGTACAGACTTGGTACGGGCTGCGACGTGAAGACAGCTCAGCCGGATGAAAAAGACGTAAAGGGTTTTACAAATAGTGGGGTGTGTAGTTTTTCTCCACACGCATAAAATGACATTTCAGTATGTCTATAAATCCAGTATTCTTTTGCCTTTAGAGTAACCTGTAGCTAACCGGCTATCTGTCCTGCAATTTTCTCCCTTTACTTCAGAGGCGGTTTTTCGTCAGTGGCTAATGTATGTATTACGTCTTTAAAGCAAAAAGATGGTTTCTAAGAATATAGTTTATTGCACTACGTGGGAGAAATGTCAGATACATAATTCCAACGCCAACCAAATAGTTACCGTTATGAAAGATTAAATGATATACAACACAAAAGTCATTCATAGCACAATGTGACAGAATGAGATAGAGGAAAGCGCATATCATTAGTGCACATCTTCCTGTACGTCACACTATTACAGATGACAATATTTTAACTGGTAAAACATTTTCACTACACAAACACTGTTTCAAGAATTATATATATACAGGACGTTGCGTGTCCTACTGTCTGTTGCTGTTTTTCGGCTTGTAGTGACTAGTGACACACAGGTCAGCAAGTTTCTTTGCTGTTTCTGTAGCAGGGTATATCTTTTACATTACAGGCAGGTACTGCTAGCCCTTGTCCTTAAACGCACCCGTTGCACCTCCTCGGACACGGGACCCCCATTTTACGTCCCTTCTGAAAGACGGGTGAAGCCCCAACCGAGATGACCTGTCTCAGGATTTGAACAGGGGTCTCCCAGTTACTAAATGATTGGAACCAAGTGCTCAACTCTGAGGCCTCTACCAGTTGAACAAGAGGGATATCCTTCCCCATGCCTGTGTGATATGTACGTTACTAGTTAGTGTTCTCTGTCAAAGACGCAGGCGTCAAGATGGTATCATTGTGACAAGTCATGACGCAAACGAATGTAGCACGAAGTAGATTCCTGTGATACATAAAGACGTTTTGGACGCTAGAACAATATATCAAACTGAAGTCACCATCGTATCTTCATAACTATAAATCAAACATGTTGTGGGGCTGTATTCTGGTAGATAAAACTGATGACGACAATACACCAGGGTATCCTTGACACCAGCTTGTGGTAAAACATACAAGATGTCGTTATGGGCTTACAGATGCTGGGAGGGATGTTAGGAGTGAAATGTGCTCGATGTTTACTACATGTCCATAGGAAACACCCGGAGGCCAGGCAACACATTGGATGCCTTCCCACACACAGATGAAAGTTGAGCCTAGCTAGATCTAGGTGGACTATCGTTCTTCTTTTGAGGAATGTGACAGTAAAATCCTGATGTGTATCATGAAAATACCAAAACATGGACGTGAGTTTTGGTCTTTTATGAAGAGAACAATATCTCCAAGACTATTGAATATTTCAGATCACTTGAAATATCTCAAAACCGGTGAGATGTCTCAAGAATGTCGATTGTCAATGAATCTAGTTCTAAGTCGGCACAGTTTACTGTGAAGACAGCCTTCTTGCAACTTTAAGGATGAGAAAAAATATCTCAATGTGAAAAATAGACATTTAGAGGATAAATGGCTTTCGGGCAACCTATACAAGCATTAATATTGTGAATACCAAGGCTGTAGTACGAAATCCGTGGTTTAAAGCCACTAAAGACTTGATGAAATTCGTACGACTGTCTGTAGGCTAACAGGAAAGTCTTTGCCCTTTCTGGAGCTTTTGCAGGAAAGCCACAGTTTTGGGGCTAATACTTTACACGCAGCTGGAACTTTGAAATTAGACTACGAACGGCAGTGCGTGGGTCTCCGAAGGAAAGTGTGTAATCGTGCCGCATCAGAAGAAAGAGATGAGGATTATGTTATAAATGTCTCTTGGTTTATACCAATCGCACTGCTTGTTCCCCCAGGGTAAATGGAATTTATTCGGAGACATTTATAGTGACAGAAGTATGAGGGATGTTCCTGTAGCTTATAAGTGGTAGTAGCCGCACAGTTGAGCTCCTGGTTCCAATAAGTAGGTAACTAGCAAACCCCGGTTCAAATCCAGGGCAGGGCATCTCGGTTGGAAGCACTGGAAGAGAGTTGCACCCGTCTTTCAGAAGGGAAGCAAAACGGGGGTCCAGTTTGCGAGGAGTTAGCTCGAGCACGTTAGAGAGGAAGGGCTGACAACCCATCCCTGGAGGAATATCCCCAACTGCAGGATCTAGGAGCAGCATGGAAATTTGCTATCATGAGAACAATGTCAACATGAACAACTTTAACAACAACAACATTGTGTTTGAGACAGTCAGTGTTGAAAAGATTTGTCCTTCATTTTGTCCCACAAAATCTTCAATAAAACCTTGACAGGATCCGATGTATCACCAGTGCGCTCTGCGGTATGATGAAAATAGATAGTCATTAAGGATAAGAAGATTTTCCTGCTTCTTTGGATCTGCTTTGAGCTTATCGCAAGAGCCAGGGGAAGAGTGGAGCCCACCGTGGGAGTGCCTTTGATCTGGCAATGATGTCGACAATCGCCACCTGTGACCTTTCTAACACCCCATTCCTCCGCTTTTCCCTCCAGGTCTTCTCGTGCATGTGCATGTGCATGTGCATGGTGTTGTTCTCTCTGTCTCTGTCTCTGTCTCTCTCAGTCTCTGTCTCTCTCTCTCTCTCTCTCTGTCTCTCTCTGTCTCTCTCTGTCTCTGTCTCTCTCTCTCTCTCTGTCTCTCTCCCCCCCCCTCTCTCTCTCTCTCTCCCTGTCTCTCTGTCTCTCTGTCTCATGATGCATTCAAATTATCTTTTAGAAGACATTATATGACAGTGTGCGACACAAACAGACGAGCCTTCCTTAAACAGCATCATGTGAATCTTCGGAAATAACTCTTTTGGGAAAGAAAACATACATACTAGGTTCAATGCCATCCGTCTTTTGAAGGTCTGTTGTGGGTAATTATTTTGTATTATCATATAGGTAGATGTCGTCGACCAATCAGAAGGCTCCATTTGCGGGTCTATAATCTTCATATAGACCCGCAAAAGCGGGTCTATAAACTTCGTATGGACCTGCGGGTCTGTAAACATCGTACGGACCCGCTTTTGCGTTCCAATGTTCGGCAGTAGCGCAACAGGAACACTCGAAATGCATTCTAAACATTCTATAGAACCCCGTGTGATGCGGAACACCCGTAGCGAACGTTTTGGCGGCCCAGGTATGACACAAAATCAAATTCTGCACACAGTAACGTTACTACTTACTACTAGCATGACATGGACAATGGCTATATGGCTTCGCGACCTCGGTACTTTATTCGGTGGTTATAGGAACGACCATGCCATATCACACCATATAGATCTCAGGGCGGGTCATTAACCCGCTATATTACAATACCATATGTATCCTCTTGCTGTAGCAATGTATCATCAATTCATCATCATATATTCTGATGTCATTTCAACATTATAAAAAGGGTCATGCGATGTGTTAGAGGTGGTATTGAAATCCATTAAAAGAACTACTTTCACGTATCCACTGTTTTAGTACTTTTTATAGATAGACTGGCCGGTTGAATCCTCTGTAGCATACTGGTAGTAATTAATGTTCCTGTCTTTACAAAACATTTGTCTGGATTTCCTTCAAATCTCCGCCTGTAGCAAGTTTTACTATCAGTGTGGGCCATGTTTAAACCGGAAGCTCACCTGCGTCCGGACATGACGTCACATGCTTGCCCAGAGGAGGATGCTGTAAATGCCATTTCAGCACTTGTGTACTATCAGACGGCCAGAGGCTGACAGAGAAAAATCAAGGATATAGTATTGCGTTTGGGGGTGGGGGACACACTATATTTTAAACATCCATACATATGCGTTTGCCCTTTATTTATTCCACCCCAAATATAGCGACGATATTGAAAAATAATGCATCCATCTTTTTTTTTTCTTTTCACCGCTGAGAATATGATAAAAGGGTTAAAAGAACGGTTTGACTTGTAAATCGTTACTGCTGCCATCCCAGAACCAGGTTCAAACAATAAACGTACAAAGGGACAACAATATTATCTGACACACAAAAAACTGACACTAATATTTTGTGTCTCCGTTGGTATTAGCTACGTATATTTCGTCAAAAAAGGACTCATTTAATACTGTGATGGGAAAATCAATATCCTCTCGCCACTTGCAATCAGGAAATAGACTTCGGAATTTTTACTGTTAAACCCCATGTGCAGCTGCTAGCTAAATGGTTGAGGTAAATACAGCATCCAGTTGACAGGAAGCGGGGGGAAGATAATCGATATTTTCGTAATGGAGGGAATTCCTCTACCCGCGGCAGAACCCAACGCCCCTGTTGGCCCCATTTTCGGGGTGCACCGGATACCGTAAACAACGAAATTTTCTCTACACATTTAATTACAGATACTCGAAAAGGGTATCACTTTTGCAGAAACTATCCATGGTAAGCTGAATGATTCCAGACTTAGGCCGTCTTGTTATCTTATGCGAGAATTCTTTTTCGATTTTAAGATAAGGAACATTTTGCGGTTCCAAAAAAAAATCCGATTTTAAGGTACATGCAAGGAAGCGCCGCTACCAGTTCCGTGCTGAGCTGGTAGATATGGCCGAGGGGACAACCGATGCGTGTCTTTGATGTACCGCCAAAGGAAAAGCAACGGTAAGGTCTATGGCATTGAGTGTGAAGGAAAGATGGTTTGGGAAAATTAATATTGCAAGCAAAAGGCTATATGTATTTTGAAGAATGGGTGGTGGTTTTAAATAGGAAAATAAAGACCTTATTTTAGGCCTAATTGCGATGTAACATGGAAGACATCTGAGCCAATCAGATATTCCTAAGCGATTTTTCTACTATTTGAAATATCAAAAGACGAGAATGCAATGATGGAACCAATTTCTAGAATGCATGCAAGCGTGCATAGGCGAATATTGCATTTACTCAACAAGGTAAGTGTCCCCTGGCGAAACAAATGTAAACTACACCGGGGTCCGCTATTCATGATTGAAGGTGTCGTCCCATTATCAACGGTAGGTTGACTTAAAAGATAGATAACCTTCAGTTGTCTATGATGTGAATATATGAATATCAACATCTTTGGCAATGTTTCTGTCAGCTGACGTCAGCATCTTGAAATTTGTACTTTTGAAAAGTCTTTTTTTTGTGGAAAAGTCAAAATGCTTGACAGCAATATTATCAAAATGTTTTTTATCAACAACTTTTCATAACACTGATAAATTCTTGTTCAAGCTACGCCAAGACTTGTGTCTGTTTCCCAATGTATAACACAGGGCAAGAAGAAAGGAATATTGACTTTCATTGTATGCGTATTTAATCAATTACTATGTTCAATACACTTCAAGCTTAAACAACGTTTTCTCCCTTGTTATCATAATATTCAGGCCACAGAATGACGGAAAGGGAGATGCTAATTTGAAATGTCCGATATGGAACACCAACGGCCGCACGACTCGTCAATACATATCCCTTAATGGGGCATGTGGTCCGTATTTGGCACCCTGAGCGCACATACTGCCCATACTATACCCAGGAGGTGTTTATAAATAGCCAGTCCGGGACCAGTCCCTCCCCTCATAACAGTTTGATCAACGAGGTAACTTCAAGAGAACGTCTGTTGGACGGCGTTCTGAAACCGAAGGAACGTCAACGTCACTGACGTAAGGTAAGGACCAACTTTGAACCGTCATCCATAATAACAGAAACACATAGATCCACGTTTACACATTATAAACATGCAATGTTATTCTCTGTACGTGTGTTACTTGACACCGTTATGTTGGTCATGTAGCCATGGTAGACCCAGAAGAAAGTACATATTTCAAAAGAAAATATTCTTTATGCAAACTCCATCTGAATTTGTACTAATTACCAACCTTTTAGAATCACAACTGTAAAATTGAATCTAAAGAACGAATTTTGCCCCCCTAAACGTTGTATAATAATGGTCAGCTATATTGAAATCTGTCACTAAACATTTTGTCAATGACATAGAAAAACTTACTTATCAAGTTTCAAATGTCGATCATTTCTGACAAGCCGTTGATGCGATTATGACGCATGACTGTGACTGAAACATTATGACATCATTAATATGGCTTACTTTTTTCATATACATTGTATATCTTTTAAAAGATATGTACGAAGTCTAAGGGGGAGGGGGAGGGGCAATCGATCAGAGAAAACAGATTGGGAACTCGTTTATAATACTTTACTTTGGGAACTCGTTGTTTATCTACGTCGTTTAGAAAGGGGGGTAAGTAAACAAAAGTGCATCTTAATGCCATATGGGCAAATCCGTTATAACTTGAAACTCACTACAACTCGTCTAGAATATAAACCAGCCTTTTTTATATCACTACTCGGAGTCAACGGCATGTACTTATATACAAGTCATCGTCTGGTGGTTTTAGCGTTAACGACAATAACAATATGCAGTAAACCTTCAACGACAAGCACACAGACTCAGACCATTATACACCTCTTTACCAGTCTACAGTTTGACAGTATAGCATACATGCATGCATTTTGACTTGTAATGTGGTGCATGTTTATTTCATGTGTTTACAAAGAGATAGACCGTGTGAATTTCTAAGAAATTCTGACACCCCCCCCCCCGCCCCGAGAGACAAGATAAGGCAGAAAGATAGTGTGGGGGGGGGGGGGTCCATCTTGAAAACTGTAACATAACTGATTAACCGATCAAAGACATCTGGTGAAGATTCTGTATTTGATAATGACGCAGCAGTTCAGGACAGATATATAAAAAGGGACACACAAAAGCCAAACAGGACAGTTGGACGACAGGAATAGAGAAGAGAGGATGTGTCTGTGGAATAAGGATCATCGTTCCTCGGCCACGGCAACTCTTGTGTGTCTGGGCTCACTTCATCCCAAAGTCCGGGATATTAAAGTGCTATTCTCCACAAGCACCATTCTTACACTTTCAACCATGACTGCCCTCGGTCATTCAATTCAGCATGAAAATTACGGAACGATACGCATGCTATGAATATCAAAATCCCATTAGGTAACATTAGCATAATATAGAAGCAGATTTTCCCACCAGTTTTTACATAGTATGTTAGATCAACGCTATAGAATTACATACCAATATTCAGGAAGGGATGTGACAATGTCATTGCACCATACAAACATGCTAAAAAAAACTGTGACTCCAACCTACACATGGCTACGCAGAGCAATTCCAAATGTGCGTTACAACACATTGTCATTAATACTAGGTGACCTCGAAACAGTGCTAATGTAATACCAGTAATTGCGCGGTCTGTTCTATTATTTATGCACCGGAGTACCGAAGAGACAATCTCCAAGCAGATGTTGGGGAGGCTAAACCGTTACGCCTCCCTAGATGAGAAATTAGTTGACCCAGAAAAGGGCAGCTAGGAAAATGTAACGATTTGGCCTCCCCTAACATCTGCTTAGAGATTAGGGGTACTTCAGAAATAAGTGCAAAAAGACACAAACTAACGTTACATGTAAGCATACCAAACCCCATATTTGGATTATTATGCATTATTATTCGGAATCATGCAAATATGATTACCATTCCCCACTCTAACATATCACCGTACTTGCGTGACATACAATGCAGTAGATGCTAAGTATATATGGCATATGCATATACGTATATAGTCGACTACGTTACTGTTGGGCGATATAAGTTACGACATATAGATATACTTGAGTTTTGACCCTTATACAAACTAATATACTACTTCTAAAGTCAATGTATTTACGGCATATTTGACCGAATTCTGACTTATCCGATAATTTGGTCTCCTTTCTTCTTTTTACAGATACTGACGGAGTGAAGAAACAACCTCAAAAGTTACAAGGGCTCATTTTCAAAGAAACGTAAACGCTGCGTGGAAACATGGCGGTCCTTGTGTCTATCGGATTCATGGTGGTTACCTTCGCCATCGCGCAAGTTCTCCGCGTCGTGGGCAAAGCCATTCTGCCTTCTACCATCTACGACTACTGGGCCGAACTCATCACCACATGGCAGTTCTGCGCATGCTTCATAGAGACGGACTTCGTCACAGCTGACCACGGGTGGTGGATGTTTGCCGCGGTCTGTTTCCTGATGTGTCTTGGCTTCTGCAAGGTGTTTGAAGACGCTACGGGGTGTCCGTGTTGCGTCTTGGAGGACTACATGGGCAAGCTGACCACCTGGACATCCGCTCTCATCAAAGTGGCTGTCCAGGTAAGTATTGTGATAGTTTTATCGTTATTAGATGCATTTTGATAGTACTGTGGAGAAGTTGCAACTGTTCGCCAACTAAAAACATTCGACTCACCGGAATGTTCGACTGAATCGCTCAGTACTCGGCTGTGACGTCAGCAATGGGTCAAAGGTTGTTGGAAGTCGATATCACCCCCCGTCCCGGCCTAGAGAATGTAGTAAGCTTTGTCTACAGATATCCTTTCTATCTATGATTCTCATTCTAATCGTTTAGTTCTTTTTTTTATTTCTTTGCTAGATATAAAATCCAAGGGAAATTTTGTAATGCAAGTATCGTAAAGGTTTACAAAGCGTCTTTACTTATCTCCTGTTATGTCGCTAGATCCTGGGCGCTATCCTTGCCGCTCGCTGGGCGTACTTTGTCTGGACGATGGAGTACTCGGCGGGCCACGCTCAGAAGGCGCGGGAGGAGCTGTGCGAAACCTGCATCAACTGTTCGGACCTCGAGGGCATGGCGGCCGAAGGTTCGTCTGTCTGTCTGTCCGTCTGTCTGTGTTCTTATCTGTGTAACACAAGATCTCGCTGGACATGGTTCAATTACTGTGATGGTCGCTAGGTAACGCCATTCAAGCAGATTCTGGCGTTTGCTAACAATCATGATGTTTTTGACTCAGAGAGAAGAGATTTCGTTCTAGCGAGTTTAGTTCACTGCCCAGAAGTGGTCCAATGGCCTCTCAAAGTTACAAGAAAAGCTATACATGAAAATGTCTTCTTACGAAGTTGTATATCAATTGTGTAAACTTCTTTTACAAACAGGATTGAAAGGGCCACCGGAAAAGAGAAATATATTTTCCCAATTTCACAGCCCGTTTTCCCGTCATTAAAACTCTGCTAACTTCCAATACGTGTGTTTATTGTGTTCTTCCCTCCTCGCAGGTTTGGCTACCTTTACCGCTCAGTTCGCTGCCTGGAAGCTGAAAGAATCTGACCTTTCTGATTACGTCAACTCCGCCCTCTGTGTGGCCATCATCGTCACTGGTGAGACCTTCAGATCAATATTCAAGTTAAATCTCCAAGTCGGTCTTTCCGTGGTAAAAATCGTCACTGTCTTGGTCGGCAGTTACGACTTTTGCCGCCGGAAGATTTGGTCGGAGACAGATTCAAGTTAGAATTCAACTACAAATGTTAATCTGTTACGAAACACGGAGTACAGTCATTCCTCCAACCCTCTCTGAAGTTCAAGTCCACCCACCCCATAGAAACCACCTGTTACAACCTTCTAGCTTCAATATCATTCTACCGGTCAGCTACAACTGAAACGCCATCTAGCGGTTTACTCTCACATGGCATGCAATAGCATGGATCGATACACTCAATACCTGCTATTCATGCTTTTTTGCGCAGCTGCAGAGAAATCAATTTCTTCAAGAAAGTGATGAAAAAGAGACAACAAAACTCATGTCGACTCGTTTGAACACTGTCCTGTGGTGTAATTGTTGCATTCAGATACCTGCAGCTTTCTGCCAAGATACTTGACATATTCTTTCTTGTTGCTGGGTAGCTAATGCGAACTGCCCTGGCGACAGCATGGGCTGTTGACTTGTGCTTTTCTTTCTTCAGACATGTCAGAAGTGATGAAATGCTCTTAATCTCATGGGACTATGGGCTTAGGGAAGATCCATTACATTCGTCTCTGAGTCTGATTAACTTTAGGGATGACTTGCTAAGATATGCAGAGGGTGCATACATCATTTATGCACCCTCTGCATATCTTTATTCGTTCGATACTCTACCTCCTTTAGCAGACCGAAGCGTTTTGATGTTACACCTACTTTATCTGTATTATAAGTGAATAGTATAAGTCATAAATCAAATCATTCGTTTATTCCATTGAATCGTTTGTAACGATGAACAGTCGATGTCCTTCTCGTCGTTGCTTTTCGGCTTTCTGGTTCTGTATTCTAGTCCGGGCAACCCGCCCGACATGATGATGATGGTTATGTATTTGTTCATTTGCTTTTGGCTGTCGACCGGTTAGTCGTAGTCTCCAACCAGACCCAATAGATTGCAAAGACCGTATCCAACTGGAAGAAGGAGCTTATAGTGCAATCTAAGGTCTGGAACAAGTCGGTCTGAACAAAGGCTATTAACATCTAATTGTTACCTAATCAAACTGTGCTTCTGTAAGTGAGTTTATTACTCTCTGTCCGCACGGGCGTGCGGCGCCATGCCGGGCTGACACCTCCAGGCCGCGACTGAGAGGCCATTCACTTGGGCAGAGCTGTACCGCGAAAATTAAACTTCCCAGGAAAAATAAACTAAATGTTGCCAACAGAAAAGACTTGGTCTCTTTTTCAAAATCAATCTGTTACGAAGATCGCTACCAAAACTGCTTCAATCGTCACAAATGCGATCAATTTTGACCAGTTACGTCGGAACTGTAAGGGCAATTCCCGCCATGTGGTCACGTGGAATCTTGCAGTTAATCTCTAGTAATAGTGGCTTGAACCTGAAACAGTAAACATTGTCTACGAATGTTTTTGTAAGAACGGTTTTCCATGATGCCACAAACATCGCTGATGGGTGAAAGAAACTGCTATTGTGAGAGCTTTTTACTAGGCTCAACCAAGGCGCGAACCTCCCACTGGGACGTGCGCGGGTGACTGGGCTTGGTCATAAAAAGATTAGTACCCCGGACATTCGTACGGCTGTTAGCATTACAACGAGGAGGGGCAGCGGCACCTTTATTGAATAGAAATGCTCCGCCCTGTTTGAGTTGTAGCAGACCTTGGGTTGGCTATGAAAACTCCTTCTGCCTGTTGGATACGGTCTTTGCCAACCCGTAGGTCTGCTTGGAGACTAGGTTAGTCGGTCGGTAGTTAGTAGTAGCCTCCACCAGGCCTTTCTACGGGGTATGGATCGTAGAAATCGGCAAAAAAAGGGATTAATTGGCCAGGAGAGTCAGTCAACGGGGAGGTTAACATTTCCCTTTGGTAGCCAAACTCCCCCGGCAAATTATTCTCCCTATTAGCCAGAGAAGTCAATCTGGTAGAGTCGGTTGGCTGTAGCCGGTTTGTATGTTTGTTTGTTTTTTCCTTAATTGGTTGGTTAATTGGTTCACGCGTCTATCTCATTACCTGTGCCACGTTGACGCCATGTTGACATCACGTGATGCCCCCCATGTGTGGGACGTCCCGGATCTTACGTACACAACGAACCGGCACGACCACTTGTGTCAACAGTCAGGTAAACAGAACAACAGGAGAGCCCGGGACGGGGATCGTTCTTAATGTTATCGCATATTACAAACATTACCATTTTGTTCTTGTTCTAAGTGCTCATTTTAAGCGTAGAATACGCTAAAAAAGCTCTTTAACACTTTTTGCACTCGAAATCCGTTATTTTGTATCTAAGAAACCTGCTTTTCTTCGCTTTAAAAAAAAGGCTTCCACGGAACGTTTCACGTGCTACAAATTTGTTCTCACGTGTTGAGAGGCCTTGACTGCAATCTGACCTAAAACATGTGGTTTCTGTATACAGTAGTTTGTCGAGACAGGGCCAGGGCACGTTGCAGACTTTAGGAACGCGACTGTTGCATAGCTTTCCCGTTATGTGACGTGGAGTTGCTTATAGCTTTCTTTACTGATAAGATTTGATGGTCAAGGCTAAAAATGGAGAACACACAGACTCTAGTGACCACTTCAATAAGATGGGTATCGGTAGCACCTGTTATGCGTTATAAAAATGTAGGTCGAGGATGTGAAAGCTTTTCGATAACAAGTTTGAATAGGATCTCCATGCTCAAGGAATATCAAAGCAACGCCTAGAGGGTGAATCTGATTTTTTGGGCGTTCCCGAACGGCAAACAATGTAGCTGACCCGGAATCAGCTGATAGGCATTACTGAGTTTTATCTGCGAGCCTTGTTGCCCAACCGGGTCAGTTGAAAACAGACAGCACTCAGACAACTTCTCAGATAGTTACGGATTCGACGGCGGTGTACAGAAGTGGGCTAAGATGTCTCTGGCCTTGTCATTGGTTATTCTGGTGACGACGTTTGTGACCTGTAAAGTCGTGAGAGTGTTACTCAAGTCCGCCGTACCGCCGACAGTCTACGTTTTCATCAACGAAGCGATCTCGGCGTTCCAAGTCTCGTTCTGCGTCGCTGAAAACGACTTCATCGCCACGCATTATGGCACGTACGCCGCGGCGACTGTACTGCCATTTCTCATCGTTTCTTACGCCTTCTCCTTCGACGGAGCCAAGACGAATCCTTGTGGAGTCTTCGAGGACTTTCTGTCCGAGAAAAACAAGTTGGAGTGCCTTGGAAGGCTGCTGCTTCAACTCGTAGGTGCCACGCTGGCTCCCAAGGCGGCCTACTTGTTATGGACGATAGAGCTCAGCCCCGCTCACGCCCTCAAGGCGCAACAAGAAGTCTGTATTTCGGTGTTAAACACTGGACTGGCCGCAGGGATGATTGCGGAGGGACTGGCCACGTTCTTGACCCGATGGGGCAGCTGGAAGCTGAGAGATTTCGGAGTGAACTATGACATATTTCTTGGGGCGGCGCTCTCTACCTGCGTCGTACTTGCAGGTATTTATTTTATGTGTCGAACTTTGACCGGTGAAGGGAACCAAGTAGCGCTACATTGCAGAGTTCTTATCCATGTTTTGTGGAAATGTAAGGCCTTTGTTTTTAAATGATTAACCAAAGGTGGTATTGTTATCATTGGGTATTTATGAAATGTTGACACTGCAGATTTAACCTCGACCAGAAGGGGGCGTGGCTGTCGACAGATTGACCAGTTTGTGCGGTGCTGCGAGATTCTTTAGGTGTCTCAAGGTCAACAAACATGAGACTTAAAGTAGAAACAGTTACGAGCGCGTCAGGGTTGCAGACCAAAATATTGGCCAAGTGGTAAAACAGGTTATTAGCTTATGTAAAACATACTTTTGTTTAAATGCAATTGCAGCATTCCTAAAAACCCTTCCACGTTGTCGTACGAACCTAGAAAACAATATACAGGACATGGCGCGGATATCTTTGTCCATACCTGTAGAGCTATTATTTAGTCAGCACAAGCTGTGACAGAAACGCTGAAAAACATCCGGCTCCTTACAAAACGCGTGGCATCAACGCCGAAAATGCCTTTGGGATGGCGTTTTTTTAAATTATTATAGTCTCTTTGGACGTAAAACTTGGCGAAAACATTGGTGAAGTTATTCATAAGCACTTCTGATACCCAGCAGTGAGGGTCGGAATGATACACACTTTACTCTTAGTACTTACAATTAAGGTTGTGGACATTAATCAGTCAACAGTACCGACACTGATATTTATCTGAATTCAAGGGCACCCTTCCCCCCTCCCGATTTCATTACCACGTACGTTCTAGTCCCCGACAGTTGCCATGTGCTTGTAAAATGTATCTGTTTAGCGCCTACAAGATTAGCCACGGAGTCAGATATCTGACCTTGGAGCAACGGCGAGAAATGTCTTCAATACGTGTTACAAGATACTCAAGATATTCTATATCGAACATTTTGAGTAAAAGGTTTACCCTTTGACTTAGAAGGTCATCTGAAATGATAGACTTTTATTACCCTTACCTTTATCCAATCCATCTTGAACAAGACCATAGTATGTCCATGACAAAAGTTACAGAAAACGGGTATTCTGCTGCAGTACCGATGTCTTACACCAGGGGGGGGGGGGGCAAAGTCGACCTTGACCTTCGTCTTTGCAACAGCTACCCACATACGAAATATCATTACAATACATCATGGGGTTCTTAAGTTATTCTGACCACAAATATCTGGACACACAAACAGACAAACACACATACCAAAACAGTACCACCATTTCTCATGGAGGTGATAAAGTATTGGTGTAATCCTTTTAAAAATTTGAATATGAAATTATATTTCTTTCCTGTTGTTGTAGGCGCCAGTTGGACCGGAATGATGTTCAACCCCGCCCTGGCCGTGTCTATGACGTACGGATGTAAGGGAGAGTCCATTATTGATCACGTTGTGGTGTACTGGATCGGTCCTCTCATAGCCACCGCCCTCGCCTACTTCCTGCACTTCGGAACCGTCCCCGTTCTGCAAGCCGAGAAAGTCAAGGCCACCTAAGACGCAGGGACTTAAAGAAAGAAAGAAAAAATAGTTCTTACGTCGTTAAAGATTAAGCAGAAGGTTGAGAGGTGATCTAAGAAATATTGAAATTGAGATAACAAAATTATACACTTTCATAAAATGGAATTCAAAGTGATATGATACGAGTTCCACAAGACAACGTAAATGTCTTCCTCAGAAAGTCTTCCACAGATTAAGATTCTGTCACGAAACAGATTTGACAAGTCTAAGAAACTGACTAAAGTCTAACGTGTAGCTCAAAATGGACATAGAAGAAAATATCACAAATGTTTCAACTTATTTTTAAGTTGCATGCACATGATTGTGTGCGCATGATGTCATTCTAAATGATGCATGATATTCATGGACTTTATAAGAATTGTTTTGGGTGCTTTTTCGTACAAAAAAAAACGTGGGAAACACCAGACCTATGCAAGTTTAATGCCGAAAGTGCATTGAGAATAAAATGTATTGAACTTCTTTCTAAATTTTGGGTGTTGGGCTAGGCAGATCATCTGATGTATACCTCACATGAGCAATGTTTAAAAAATGGTTGCTGACAGTGCAAAATAAACCACATACAATATTGTATGTCACTTCACTGCATGACACTGTTTGTATGAAGACACTGTATGTATACATGTATGAGGACAACTTTAACAGTTAATTAAACTCTTATGCACTTCACAACACTACCACATGAGACTATCCGACTGGATAACCCTCGTGTACTTTGGTGATAAGCAAGGCCATGGCACAAGTTCAGAAGGATTAGAACAGATTCTGCTTGCTGATACAAAAACATGATTTGAAATATCAAGAGAGGTGGTGTACAATTATTGTACAAAACACCTAGTTAAAATATCCAGTCTATAAGACAAAAGACAATACAAAAAAAGATTGATAAAAACTAGAATAATCACAAGTATTGTAGGCAGAATACTTCACAGCTTTAATCTGAAAGTTACATGTATCCTCTCATTCAATATTCGGTGATCACAATTTTTCCCTCCCCAAATACCTGCACCTCAGCACATATTCAGCTCCACATGTAGTTATTTCATATTCTAGAAGTGGCAATGAGGCAGCTAGTTGCAGCTGCAGAGTGTACAAACCACTGCAACAGCAGAACACAGTGGAATTACTTTTAATGAAGTAGCTGGCATATTCAATAATAACTAATGATACACCTTACCGTAGACCATAGTACTTCCCATGTTACAGTTTTCTAATCAGGGAGCTGCTCCACATACTTTAACTTAAGCTTGATCATATAGCAGGTAGCTTAAAGTATTTCACTACATTTGTTCCAACTATCATCTCACAGAAAGCTACAGATAAACAATATGTGTTTGGAAATCGCTAATACTGCAGTATACAATATCGACTGCACTGTTTTATAAAACACTGATTTTGGCTTAATGATACAACTTTTCGCTTATACTTAATATCTAAAGCTTTGCAACCAAATTATATCCATGAAATGGAATCTGACCAAGTCAGGAAGCTCAATCATGTTGTACAGTAAAACATTTCTTGATTTTGATAAGTACCTTTTTCCTACAGCTAATACTGCAGCCATGTTACCAATTTTGTCATGGATAAAGTAAGAGAGAAGAAACTTGTACATCAAATGTTTGTATACTCTAGGCAGGTAAAGCAGTCATCCTCAATTGAGGTGAAGCATGATTTTTTTTCAAGTAGCTGGCTCACATTTTTGCCCAAGCACACCGGGTTCCCCCTGCTCTTCTTGATAAGTGTGTTGAGTTCTTTTAATTCTGCTTGTTCTGTGACCAAGGCATTGCAAAAAATATCTGAACATGGTTGAGCGACTTGAGCCCTTAAGAGGGAAGGTAACTGCTGACACTAGTCGCGCTTGGTGACCGTGATCCAGACCTCTTCGGCTGGGCGCGTGACGAGCCCGTGTGACGGCTTCACCACCTGCCCGTCAACCAGGTGGAACTTGAACTGTCGGCACAGGATGGACAGGAACACGGTCGTCTCCACGTAGGAGAACCTGTAGCCTGGGGGGATAACAGGGGTACTGTAATGATGTGGTTTCCAATGGATGAGTGGCATATATAATCAGCTACATGTAGCAGACATGAGATTGATTGGTCAAGGGTTTGATCCCTGGCATTCCTGGCTAGAGGTTGTGTCCTTGGGAAAGGCACTTAACACTAGTTTCCTCACTCTACCCATTTGTAAAAAATGGATTACCTGACTTTGGTTGAGCAGGTAAAAGGCAATGGAAAGAGAGGGATGGGCTCCGCCTTCCAATACCGTGCCCTAGACATAGCACATAACAACCCGCTGGCCCTATGGCCTCAAAAAAGCTATGGGACTCCCTATACCTAATGATGCGGCAAGCCAGAACAGCACTGGTAAACAATCTAAGCTTTCAAAGTGAAAAATGCAGAAGATAATATATTTTATCAGTGAAGTGTTTAACAAATAAAGCTTTCACTTTCACTACTAAAGACTTGTCTGTCTGCTACACAACGGTTATATTAAAACGAATAATAGATATTACTGGCAACCAATGTTAAAACTGTTACCAGGGCATTTGCGACCTCCTGCGAACCCAAACGGCTGGAATGCCAACTTGTGACGACCCTTACTGCTCTCTGTATCAAACCTCTCTGGATCAAACCTAGTAGAAAATTAAAGAAAAATGAACAAATATCCTAGCAAACCTACGAAATAAAGTATCAAGGTATCATACATGTTATGAACAATAACAATCTCATTCTAGATGTGTGTGTAATGAGTTAGATGAACAGAGTTACTTGTATGTTCGAAAAATATTGCGTTTTAAAAGTCTTATGTAAGCTGCCATCATCTTTAACAAATGGCCAGGGCCAAGATGATGCCTTTCCTTGAGTTACTATTTTTCATACTTGAAGCACCAAAATGTCAAAAGTTTCAAACTAACTTGTTTGGCTCTGGCCAAATCCTCTCATCTTGTAGGACGACTCCAAGAGCATGGATAACTGGGGTCTGTAAAAAAAAACAAATACACTGTCATTTTTACTAAAACAGTGTTGTTTGTAGATATAATTGCTACAAACAAGTTGCCAGATGTTAGATTGTGCAACTGTACTGTGTGGTGTAAGGTCGTTGTAACAGTTAGGGTGTTTGGCCCAGAAAACAGAGGTCCTGGGTTCGTAACCAAGGCAAAAACGCGTACATGACTTTCCTCACTCCACCCAGGTGTAAAATGGACCTGATTTTGGTTGGGGAGGCAGTGGAAGGAGAGGGTTGTGCTCTGCCTTCCAATACCATGCCCAAGACCCACTGCCCCTACAGCCTCAAAAAAAGATACCTTTTGTGCAAGAGTTTGAAATTGTTCCTTTGTTACCTTGGCTGGAACAACATGGCCTCCAACTTCTGCATCCAGATCCATGTAACGTGCCCCCCATGGAGCGACCACCGCACAGCGCAACGTCTCATCAAGTATCTGTCGTAAGTACCTACAGGTCAACATAGGCATATGTCATTCATCATGTATTTTGTATTCTGTTGGCCACATTTTGTTTCTTAAAAAACACTGGTCACAGACTATGAAGTTTCCGATCTACGTAAATGAAAACACAGAAGATTGTAACAAAACAGGTTGTGATAGACATTGCATTACTGCAATTGGTCTCTCTATACAACTATTAAATATTCTTAACACTGAATAAATAAAGTCTTAATAAATGAGATGGGCCAAATTGACAGGTTTTCATAACATGTCATAACACAAGTTTTGCCGATTGTGTATTCCCTGTATTTTCTTTCATGTTTTGCATGTCTTTTCATAACTCAAAATATTATGTCCCTTTTAACCTTTGGCACACTGAAGTAGCCATTTGGCACCCAAGTCCCCATTGGTTACAAAATTAGGCAGCAGGGAGAAGGTTAAAGAACTGAAGACAATGAGACTTTGACTGCCTTTTAAGAGACTTACACTAGTTGTGAGATGTTGTCAGGAGTGACCTCTTCTTTCTTTCCCAAGACATCGATCAGTTCCTGGTGTAGTTTCTCCTCCACCTCCTCATGAGTGGCAATGAAGTATAGGGCCCATGTCAGCACTAAGGAACATGGCAGAGAAAATATAATCATCATCACAGCCAGGGCTGCCCAACTAGCCATGGCTATTACAAAGGGGTAGCCCTAGCCCTGCTCACAAAGAGAACAACAATACAAGTGGACAGAATAGCAATCATTATTACCTACCTCAAACATTAGCACACATCTACAGTATGTTTTCACCTGAATCCTGCATTGTTTTTTTATTGTTTGTTAAAAAGGAAAGTCAAGAAAGTTATGAATGGATCATCAATTAATCTTGGGAAACATTTAAATGTAGGAGAAGTTTCAAAGGATTCATAGCATCTTTAGTAATCTGCAAGCAGATCTTTTGGTTGGCAAGACAGTAACCTTGGGCAGAAACACTTTTCCATCGACCAAGTGACCCAGGATGTTTTTTCTGCCCATAGATACTGATTTGCCAACCCAAAGATCTTTTTGAGATAAGTATGCTGGCATTCTTGCATGCTAAGCATGTCTACTTTGAAACTACAGACTACAAGTTAATCTTATTTCAAGGTGGAGTAATAAGAAAAACTGTGCTGGCTTGGCAGAGACTTTCTAGTTATTATGAGCCACCGAAAAGCTGAAACGTAACGTTAGAATTTTAGAATGATAACAATTCTTTACATCTATTTTCTATTCAAGCCTCTACTATAGCTGGTGTGTGCTACTTCAATTAACAGGATAGAAAATAGATATAAAAATTGTTATTTACAAGTTTTGATGCTATGTTTTTTACACTCACAGTTTCCAGATGTATGGAATCCAGCAATCATATATCCCAAAGCATCACTCAAAAGCTGTGAAAATAGATATATGTCAAGTTTTTACTCACGGTTTCCAGATGTATGAAATCCTCCAACCATATAGCTCAAACCATCATTCAACATCTGTGAATATAGGTAGACATGAGCTTCCTTAAATACATGTAGTTGGGCATGACAAACATCAAATACTCATACACCTTTCTCACACGGCAGACATGATAGAATGAAAACAAGGCCATTGTGGCAAAAAATACCGATTGTGACTGTCCATAAATTAGCAGTTCAACCAATGATAACATGGTAATTAACCAATGAGGAAGTGGCTGCATGTCCTTAAGATAGCTGCATTCTTATGTTTTCATTTTGCATTTCTACGTTTAGAGGGAGAAGGGTGGAACTATGGGAACGGTCACCATGGCTCTAAATTGGTGCACATTTTCTGTTCATTATACTAGTTATAATATTCATAATTGGATATTATACTGTATTTCAAAACTCATTGTGATTTGGGAGCAAAAAACTAAATGGGAGCGGATACTGTAAATAGTTTTTGTTTGTTTGCCTCGTTGGCCTTGTTTTTATTCTATCATGACCACCGCTTGAGAAAGGTGTATTGGGTAGAAGATGTCCAAATATGGGTTGTACAACATTCCTAACACTGACCATCATAAGATGTATGTGTATGTGTTTACCTGCTCTTCAGGAAGGTCCCCCTCTACAAGTACATCGATGAAGAGCTGCTCCTGGGGTGGGGGAGGGTTGTCTCGGCGGTACTTTGCAACCTTACCAATAGTAGCATGCATCTTTCCAAGGGCTGATCAAAGAGAAACAAAATACAAAATTATGAGTAAAAACAGGCTTTTCATTTGACGTCATCTGCGCCATGTTGGATTACAGCGTACATCTGTAAAGCACACAAAGATGCTACAGCTCGATAATTCGTCAACATGGTCAACACAAGGGATTCAAATTATAATCATTATGACGTCGGTGAAAAGCCTGTATAAGTCAAGGCTTGGGAAAAAGGAAAATTTAGACAGGTATATGTGGAATTGCAGATTATTTCTTTAAAATTACAGAAATTGATGGAAGGGGGTGCTGAAAAGAGATTAACCTTCTTGGAACTTTTTCTCCCGAGGACTTCCTTCAGTTGGATAACTGCCCTTGATCCTCTCCTCCATATCATTCCAGCACTGGAAAGATACACAATCATTATTGTTCAGGGATCAGCTGATTTTTAAAGGTCACCAAACTCACATGTGTTTGTTAACCTAAAGGTAGATTGTCAAGCAAATATACACGCTACCCTCTGTCGACTTTGAAATCGGGTGACCTTCTAGCGATCAACAAATTTGTATTTATACTTGTATTTGTATTTATTGACAATGAAAGACAAGTCAATGAGAGACACTGGGTCAGCCTAGGCAGCTTTAATACAGCCAACAAATAAGGCCGAAGCTTGTCACTGTGTCTGTGTGACAGGAGCTTAATGAGTTTTACCAACACAGACATCATCCTTCATTCCTTTCTTGACAATTCCTTTTACTCACGATGTCGTAGTTCCTGCCGAACTGAAGACATTCCTTCTCATCCTTGAAAGAGTCTCCAAAGGAGCTGCGGGTGATGGCCTTCATGGCCAGGCCGATCATGTGTGCGTGGAGGGGGATGTGCTGCTCACCCTTCATGGACTCCCACTTTTTGGCCATCTCTTCACCCAACTGCAAAGCAAGTTGCATTGTTATTACCTCCGGGTAGGAGCTTCACCTCCACTGGGGTATTGTTTCTGGTTGTGATAGTGTGTTTGCACCTATAACTCAACATCCTTTTGACAGATTTGTATGAATTTTGGTACGTGGGCAGTTGTTGCAATCCCAGAGAAACCCCCTTGCAGCTGTTCAGGTACTGCAGCATTACAGACCAAGACCCCCTTCCTGAAAGTAGTATGGTATAGTCCATAGACAGAGGCTAATGACTGGAAATGACTGCAAGCTTCCAGTAGTTACACAACTAACTTGGAATGAACAGAAAATATAGGATGATTTGGTGTATATCGTTTAAGTAAATATTCCTGTGATACCTCTTGGAAGATGCTGTAATAATGTTTCATGGCCTCGTGCCCGTAGCTGGGGTCGTACAGCTTCCTCCTGGTCCTACCGTCGGCACCGTTAGCATACTGGATAGACATGGAGCCAATCAGAGGCTCGAATCCCTTGAACAGCAGAGCTGGAAGAGGTGTGAAAGATTTTTCAATGTTTGGACAATAGAACCACACAGTAGATCAGGAGTTTTTCAATAAAAATTTAATAAGAGGGAGCACACATAGACAAGGAAGAGAATTCTATGTATCTATAGAAGGATCGATTGCTGAGTGAAGGCTGTATCTGGATATTAAGCGAAAATTTGAATTCGACAAGGGGGCACTGGGCTGAAACAAGAGGGCGCAGCGCCCCTCTTTCCTGATTTAGATGAAGCCCTGGTAGATGATATATAAAATGACCCAAAAGATTATTCTTTTTTCTTCAAATACAAATGTAATCATATTGTTTCATCTTTTGGTCTAAATGCATTCAAGTTCACACATTATCCTGTAATGTGTATAATGTACTAGTACTGTACTAGAATGCATCCCTTCATTCATTCCATCCATCCTTCCTTCCCATCATTCCTTTTTGCCCTTATCATTTCTTTATTTTTATTTTTCCCTTTATTCTTACATTCTTTCATTCATTCCCTCTATTGATCCATTGGTGTCATGTTGACTAGCCTCAATATATGTGTAATTGAAATTTATGCCATAAGCCTTACTTGGTCTGTCGAAGATGCGTTCATGTTGTTTGAAGAGTTCCGGCGCCCCCAGACTCACGACCAGCTGCTGACCCCACCAGAAGGAGGCGATGTCTCCGTACTCGGCGTGGAGCTTCAGCAGGAACTCATGCAGACTTCCCGCCCTGCCCATGTCACCCAGGTTACCATCCCTGCAGGACAAGACAAAATATCATTAAAGATACGGATGAAGAACTTTATTGCACGACAACTGTAAAAGGTGCAATGCATGGCAACAAATATTAAACATAGTGCAAAATAGACTTGGGTACATGTATAGAATAAAACTTAACACCCTAATCACTAATACATTTAAGGGCTACATGTAGCATAATGTGTAATGTTATGCTAATAATGTACATTGTCATTGCTTTCTAATTCTGGTGGGAAAATAGATATTGAAATGCAACACTAGACATGTAACATTTGCCAGCAAATACATTATGGTTACCTTCACATGTTGTAAGCCTTACAAACTACTGCTCTGTTCATTCTTTAACTCAAACACATTGAATATATGGTGAGCAGCCCCCTCTAGCTAAAGCTTGTTGCTACATTATGTAATCAAACACCACGATGTTTACCAGTAACCATGGTGACAGCCGTCTGGTTCAGGTCGTTGACCCTATCTGTGGGGAGAAGAAGACTAAGATGCGTGTTGCTACATTATGTAATGGAACACCACGATGTTTACCAGTAACCATGGTGACAGCCGTCTGGTTCAGGTCGTTGACCCTATTTGTGCGGAGAAGACGAAGAGGAAGAGGAAACGAGCAAAAACAATATGGTTACCCTTCTGTGAAGGTAACCATAATAAGAGATCAACCTCCTTGATTTAAAAAAAAGAGAAACTTCGACTGCTCTATCTTCTGTACTTATTCTCATCACCACATGTAGGAAAAGACAAATTTTCATGAACACTATAGCAACCTTGGGTTATGCATAAATGTTTTGTACATCCCATGTCAGGTTCACAACTTACTTTGGGTCTGATGGCTCCAAGCCTGGGATAGTGGTGATCTTATTCGAGCCCTGTGAAAAAAAGAACAGCAGGTCATCAAGTCCACATGTTGTCAAAGTACGAGTTGCAAATTATGTGCCTAGCCATGCCATGTGTCATTAGGGCAATAACTACATGATAATGACAAATTGCGACACCCCAAACAATTTTCAGGACTTGTGGCCAGCACTTTAAGAAAGCAATAACGTTTAACGTGTTTAATAATGATAACATCAATTCCCTTTGAAAAACTTCAACATATGGAAAAGTACAACAACAAAACAACATACCGGGTATAGATACAGCACCGTGGCTATCAGGAAGACCACAAACGTGATGGCAAAAATTGCGTAGTCCAACATTTTGCCAAGCAAACTCCGTCACAACTGGAGAATTTTAACTTTCAAGACATGTAGAAACTCTAGAGTGATATGGACACGTCTTCGAACCGCACAACACCCGGAAGTAAATAAATAACCTATCAATGCGAGCAATGGTCGACCCAAAATAGTGCTGGTAACGTTATTAGTAGAATTCGCCAAATATTCAGATTGTTCCTGTTTAACATTACAAACAATTATCATGAAAGTATCAAATATATAAGGTCTGACGAAATGAATGATTGAGCTAATAAAAGCAAGCTATTCTACTCTACTCTACTCTAAGCTACAAATATATAACGCGTAGTGATATTAAGTCTATTATGTGAGTTGGCCTGTTACCCGCCATTTTCAAAGGTGAAAGGTTGAAGGTTGCAGGTGAAGTTTGAAGTTTCTCTACATGTGTCCGTCGAAAAACTCTTGATCATTCCTTTATTTTCGTCGCTTTATAAGTGATCTAAGTGTAAGTAGCTTCCTTTGTGTTGTTCAATTGATCTGCGTTACTTTCAGTATTGTTATTATGTATGGAAAGAATTTGTAGAAGGCCGGCATATAGAGATGGGGGAGGGGGGCATTTATCTTTGTGTGTCCAAAACAAGTCTTGGAAACTTTCTCTTTTGGAATAAACTGTGAAGTCATTCGACGGTACCAGCACAGCGGCTTGTACAATCTAGGTAGAACAAGTCCTATGTAACTTCCTTGGGTAGCAAAGAGTGGAGATAATGATTTGCCACAAAGTCTGTACTAGTAGGGGTATCTTCATAATCATGTTTTGCTGTGCTTGCCGTTAGATCAATAATTAGCTTGACATTTCCTCTCAGATGTGCATAAGTTAGCTGCTGTGTTACGCCGAATGGCGGTTATACTGGCTATATGGATACAGATAAGTTATCTGTATCAGGATAGCTGGTAAAACTGTATACTCAGTAACACACCAGGTTCGCAGGCCAGCGGCTGGTTAATTACACTGAATGACCGGTTAGGGGGATTGCGGAAAAAGCTGGCCCTGTCTACCTGGCCTGTCTACCCTGGCTGTCTACCTTTTTTGTGCCCCAAGGGTATGCATGGGGGTTTGGGCTTTAATGGAATTTCCTTGAGGAAAAACTGGGTCAATGTGATTCCAGATGTGTGTGAGCTGGATGGAAGACAATGCCTATTGGGTTGGGGCGGGGGTGTGGGTGAAGCTGGTAAAGCAATTCCACCAAGACTGGAAAAAAAGTTCCAAGTACATGTATACAATAAAATGTTCCTGAAATGTTAAACAAAATTGAAGTAGAAAGTAATACAGGGAAGCAAATAAAACTGGTAGGATGAGCCAGACAACAATACATGTAGGACCTTTGTTTGTCATAACAGCTAAATTCACAACAGATGTCTGACACTCCTGGGGGTTACTGTAGCTCAGAAACTACGAAATCTTTAGCAGCTGCTGCTCCCGCAAACCACCCTATCAGGTTTCTTTGTTTATCCTGTACCCCATCACACCTCTTCTATCTAGTGTAACAATCCTAGTACATTTTATTGTACACTCAGATGTTTGTTTATCAATAATAGATTTTCTTCCAGTGTTGGTGGAGTTGCTCATTAGTTATTAACTTCCCTATCCTCCAACAGTATAAGCCAGCCCACCCACAGCTGGGATTGCCACTGACCCAGGTTTTCCTCAAGAAAATTCAAACAGATGCAAAACCCCCATGCATGCCCTTGGGGTCCAAAAAGGGTAGATAGCCAGGGTAGACAGGCCAGGTAGACAGGGCCAGCTTTTTCCGCAAACCCACCGGTTAGGTTCGGTGTGACAGGGGGTCCAGTGTAATATAACCAGCTGCTGCCGCACCACGTGCCTGCAAAGCTTGTGGTTGTACCGGCTATACACATACAGTAAGTCAAGTTTAGATTTTATTGATTCTCTCAGTCTCTGTTATACTTATTGCTCTCCAAGAGTCACCACGGCTGCCGCCAGTAAGTTGGATTCCAAAGCTTTCTGTGTTTTTCAGACTCGACATGTCTTCCCTGAGCATGTTCCCCTCCCCACCTCCCGTGGGTTTCACGTCTGTGTGTGAGGCTAGTGGGGAACTAGTGGCCGCCAAGATGGGAGAAGAGGGGATGATACAGGCTCAGTACTGTGGACAGGTTTGTTGTCTTCAACCCCAATCAACAATCTCTTCCAGTGGGTTCGCGGAAAAGGCTGGGCTACCTACCATGCATGGCTACAATGCCAGACTACCCATTCTGGGCCCCCAAGGCTACGCATGGGGATTTAGCATCTAGTAGTATTTTTAAGGAAAACTGGGTCAAGAAAGGGTAGCCTGGCAGGCCTAGTAAACAGCCCAGCCTCTTCCGTGAACCCCTCTTCCAGTAACATCAATCAGAGGATCCACAAAATTATGTACTATTTATATGGTAGGGGCCTTATGTGTATGTCTTAGATTAACTTGTGGGAAGTAGAACATATCCTGTTTAGGTAGGGGCATCCTTGCTAGATAGCTTCAAACAATGTGATTGTTTGTGATTGTGGGGTTTGCTACAGAGCTGCTATTTTTAAAATGAACACTAGGGGGCTCTTTTGACACATAGGTGAATTGTCAGCATCCAGCTCCTATAGTCTCTAATTCTAAACACACATATGTAAGATCAAGAAGGTTATAGGGATTCAATACAACCTCCCTGGTGTACGTATGTACGTATCTAGATCTGTTGTACTTAGAAATTGCTTTGCAATATTCTCTAGGTAGATTGTTTCTTGATTCAATGATTAAATAGGGGATTTTGTCTATGCTAGCTCATTAATGTTAACTACTTGTTACATACAATAACTGTTTACATATAATTCTCCATATATGTAGGTTGGTGAGTTTCCCAGTCTACACTTCCCCCCAGACAGCATCAGGGCGTCTCGGGAGGAGTCCAGCGCCAAGGCTGCCTTCCTGCCGCACGATGAGACGGTCTGGAAACGAGCCAAGGAGGCCTGGTACTGTTGTCTTTAGATGTTACGCACAGTGCATGGATATCTTGTGCAATCTTGTTAACAAAAACTGCAGCACATTAGCTATGTTAGCTCATACCTGTTGTTTGTTCTTTTGGCTAGAGGCATTGTCCCTGCATTTCTTAACAATATGAATGTACTGTTAGATAACATGTACAGAGAAATGTTTAACTTAGATTTGGGTGATGTTGCACATTTCTTGTTGAATTGTATACATTTATCATACTTTTCAGGTATGAACATGGACTAGGTGCAGTTCTAAGTGAACTAGTAACCAGCAGAGCTGAAGGTATGAAAATTTATGTGAGCCTTCATGATTTATCAAGAAACAGTGCTCAGTACATGTATACTAGTAACTCACATACAAAAAAGAAGGAACATAGTTAAGTTCTCTATGAATTTTTAACATTGATGTATCAATAGATCTAGACTACAAAGGTCATACATTCCCAAAATTATATCTGTATGATGTAGACTGTAGTACATATACAGGTATATATATTATTGTATATATTATCAATGTGAATGGATGGATTGATGTGTTAAAAACAGTTCCAGGTTGGCTAGGATGGAGTTCTTCTGCTGGTCTAGCTGTGGTCAGGTGGCTGGGCTCCCTCCATGGCTCTCTCTTCCCACACCTCGCGGTCAGTACAACAATCTCCCAATAAATCGAAGTCTTTATAGTTTGTACATACAAATGTAGATTAAATTGTAGACAGGTGAAAAAGTCAAAACTAAAGATGAAGTCTTTATCTTGTCTTTCAATGAACTTATGTAAATTGCAAAGTACATGTAATAAAATTGCTACATTGTACTTTCAAGCTTAACTTGTTTTTCTTGCAATAGTATTGCATTATAATACTGCATTATATTGATTTTTTTAACCTTCTCCCTGCTGCCTAACTCTGTAACCAATAGGGAATTGGGTGCCAAACGACCACTTCAGAGTACTAGATGAAAAATATTTGCCTGAAGTACATGAGAAAATAGTCCTTTGTTCAACTGTTCTGTTGATATACAAAATTTCACAGGATGTCAAAGAATGATAATGCCTGACTGTACATTTTCATTACTTCAGTTATCTAATGAAGACATGATCGCCACCTTTGCTGAGAATGCAGACTGGTACCACAGCGCAATCCGAGCCTTCTCCTGGCACCCCCACATCCACAAGTTTGCCATCGCCCTCAGGGACAACTCCATCAAGGTGTACAGCAGAACAAGGTCAGCAACATCCTGCTAATGTATTGGGTCTTTGCTACTGCAGTTTTTTAAATGAACACTAGGGGGCTCTTTTGAAAGATAAGGGAAATGTCAGCACCCAGCTTCTATACACACATCCTATAGAGGGTATACATATATATATGTTGTACATAGAAATTGCTTAACAATATTCTCCAGATAAATTGATTTTGAGGAGATTTTGTGGACCAGCCTGTAAAAAGTTAAGACATGTTTGATTTGTTTTGAATAACTCAAAAATGGTTTTATTGTTGTTTATAAACCTAGTTAGTTTATATGCCTCCAAAAAAGAAGTCAAACCCAGCTTATAGCTAGATATAGCCAACACTAGTATTAAGTAGTCTATTGTTACAAAAATGTCAGTCACAGTTCACTGTCACATGTATGTTTTCCACCTATATTTCTACAAGGTCAGGTAAAATAGCCCTCGGGCATGAACTTGCAATAA
The DNA here is from genome assembly GCF_035083965.1 of Branchiostoma lanceolatum. NCBI lineage: Eukaryota > Metazoa > Chordata > Leptocardii > Amphioxiformes > Branchiostomatidae > Branchiostoma > Branchiostoma lanceolatum. Next base: position 7,790,847 of record NC_089734.1, read on the forward strand.
AACATTCATATATAAACTCTACAGTAACAATTGATAGTCTTGAATGAAACTTCTTTTTTTTCCCTTCTTCTATTTCAGTAAAATAATTCCTCTACTGAAGCACAAAGTGCAGAAGGGTGTTGCCGCCCTTGCCTGGGAGCCCCAGTGTGCCTCAGTGCTGGCTGTGGGGTGTCAGAACTGTGTGCTCATCTGGCACGTAGACCCCATGTCTCTCTCATCCAGGTGTGTTCAGCATTTACATTCTGACTAATCCTGATGGTACATTTGTTCATCTTCATTAGATTTACAGCTTACATGTTTGTTCTTGTGTCATTTCTGCCTCCAAGGTGTCCTTTTTTTTCCCAATTTTGTCATGTGTGTTTCAAATACAGGTTTAATGTAGTAGAATATGGATCACTAGACTTACATGTACTGTACATGGAACTTAGTATTGTTTGTTTGTTTGAACCTTTGTTGATGCAGGCCACTTTTCATGAAAGTGTAAAAACCCAAAGGGGCGAGTATGCCGCTCCCGGGATTAGAACCCCCGCCTAACGGCTTGGGAAATCAACGTGCTAACCACTAGGCTAAAAGGTCCGGACCAGTTAGACTTGTCAGTTAGTGGAGGTTGATCCCCACTGTTACACTAAAGGATAGAAAAGATCAATTACTTAAAGGTTAATAATAGCTTTTGCAACTTTATTTTTGACCAAGGTTCAACATAATAGCAAAGGGTCTGTGGCTCTGAGCAACATTGTTTTAACTGCAAAATTATAATGGCTCTGTATCACATCTTTCATACCTGCACATTTTTGCACCACCTCCAAATAGGTGATGGTATTTTTGTTTTAAATTACATGCATCTACTTGAAGTCTCCCCATTATTCCCCCCACTGCAGACCCTCCACCACCACCTGTCAGGTGCTGACTAGACCCGGACATTCCCCCATCACCTGCCTGGCCTGGTCGCCGCACGGCAAGCTGCTGGCATCTGCCTCCCCCGCTGACACTGCCATGATGGTACGTCCCCTTCTTATCACTTTCTCTTCCTACAGAGTACTTTTTAGGGTGTATGTATATGCCTGACATTCATTTTGCTGTAACTCGCTTGTGTAAGTTTAAAGGAACCCAGGTTTGCATCCTCAATTGTCTGACTGGCCCCTCGCTATTGTTATTGGCAGTCGTTGCTCATATTTTTGGCCACTCCTTGTACTGACAAAGATGGCCATATGTTCATGCATGCAGGACTTTTGATAAAAGAAAGAGCATTGCACCCATTCAACTCCCTATATCATAAGTGTTGCCTACTACCATGCATGCATGGTACAGTCAATACTACCCAAGATGACCACTCAGGGGACTGATAAGATCTAGTCTATCTGGTCAGGTGGTCACTATAGACAGGATTCAAAGGACCACCAAAATGTGGTCACCAGATGGTCCTTACGTAGAGGTAGTCACTTATAAGGTGTCAGGTTTGCAGGTTTGACTCTATGTCACACTTTATATAGACAAACAAAGACAATAATCAAAACACATCTCACAAAGTTGATCCAATGCTTTAATTCACATCCATATAATACTATACATCCAGCTTTATAGAATATCTTTGAAAGGAACCAATCCCAGACATAGCTTTCTCTACTGCACTCTCCACATAATTGGAGAGTGGACACCCGAATATAGATCATATTTGCTGAAAACACTACTCAAACTCTTTGACCCGTCACCTGTGTTATATTGCTTTTATCTGACTATAAAACATGTTTATCTAACTTAAACTACAAAGTACAAACTTATGTAACTTGCTGTGGTAAAGGAATTGTGCAACACACTTAAACAACACATTCAAGTTACTGCTAACAATAGTACATATTATATGCTTCAAAGCAAAAATGTACAGACTGTTTAATCGATGATAAATTGCAATGAAAACTATCTTTAAAAACTGCAATCAATAATGTCTGTTGTTTTCTGATTAATATAGTACAAGAATGCATCAATTTGCACCTTTTTTTTTGCTTTGTGAAAAGTATGCTCTTCTGATATTATTCTCTACCCATGCCTAACCAAAATGTGTTAAAACAGAAAGAAGTACTGTTTCTTCACACCTGTACACCCTACACAAAATAAACTCTTCCATAGAACAAACAGTTTACTTTTACACTCACTTGTAGATTTATACCAGGCAAGACGTTCTGCCTTCTTGTAGTTCACTTGTTTTTCTCTGTGTCCTACTTTGAACTACTGCACGTTGACTTTGGAGTAGCATAATAACACACACACTAGCTTTGTTCCCTATCACCACTTCTAATTTCATAACAGTCTTATCTGAGTTCAGAAAATTGAAGTGTAACACCTACAATAGTGTAGGGTTTGACATGCATTAACTCACTGCTGATACCTATACCTAAAGTACAACCAATGGATCATACATCCACCAAGGGCACACATAACGTTTTCACATTGGACAACAATAGAGGATTGCAGGATGTGCTAGCTGGTACAATATGAGATACATGTACCTAAGCCACCAGTATGATACACTATACAGGGTTTCATTTACACAGTTTTAAAGCTAATGCTTAGCATCCATGAGAGATGCATACTAGACCCTGATGTAGACTAGATGCTGTTTGTTTCTTTGATATAGCAGTTAAAATCTTAGGATTTTGGATAATGAAGTAATATTCATAATCCCAATTGGTCTTTCCAAAAAACAAAAATTAGTATTTCGGGACATATTCCAGGTTCGAATTTTCAGCTTCAATGTCATATTAGAATATGTTAAGACTGTCAGATAGCAGTACTTTGCAGTCAGCAGAAAAGTATACTCCGTCTGATATGTTCGTACTTTAGATAGTATCATGTTTTGTCTTGTCTTGTAGAGGGTAACATCTGCACATTTCACAGTTCAATGCACTGTACAATATCATTGCCACCAGTTGTCTTTCCCTCGGTTGGAGTAATTCGAAGCATAAAAAAACTCTCTTTGTTTGAACAGTACGCATTTCTAATGGCATTTTGAAAAGGCTATATTTTTGTGTTGGCCAAAAATAATTTAGTTGCACATCAGAGTCCATATTTGTAGCTTGTTAAGTTTGGATCTTATACTGTAGGAAGGAAATGTTACAAGAGTGTAGCTTACAGCTTAGTTCGATAGACTACATGTACGTTTTGCTACTTGGATACATAGCACGCCACAAAACTTCCGCTCTAGGAATGATATAAACTTCACATTTACTAACAAATATCAGGGTGGACAGTGCAACATCTTTTATACAGAAAACAGAACAGTGATTTTTCATGTTATGTTCACCAATACAGTAACAGAATGGGAAAACTTGTTGCATATTTACATAGAATATGATTGCAGTCTCCTTATGCTCTACTATGTTTTACAGCTGCAGTCCCTTTGAATTCTGTTGAGTGTTGTTTGGTTAAGTGTCCATGGTATTTGAAGAGATACTCCACATGAAGCTCACCAAGCACAGACAACATTTCTTTCAGTCCTACTGTATATCTTCTCTTCTTCTCACCTCATAGACATCAGTACGAACACAGTTAATGTCCAACACTTAACAGTACAGTTGTTGTTGTCCATGCTATTGTTTATGCTGATTCAGAAACGACCAGCAATGGTCACCCACTGTACAACTTGTAGACATTGTAGATGATTCAAAGAGATCCTCACATCAACAAATTCTGTTAGACTTCAGTTTCATAGTACGGGGCTTTGGGGTCTTCATTCCCTATACCATGCAGGAGAATCTCTACTCGTGACCTTGGCCGTTCTTGCTTCTGGTCTTGCTTAAACCGAGGAAAAGTCCCGCTTTTCTTTTTGGATTTTGACTTTGGACTTTTAGGGCTCTTTGGACTCTTAACTTCCTTCTTGTCGTTCTCTTTCTCTTCTACAAGCAAGTCGTCCATTCCCTCGGTGTCGAGAGACACGGATCCCTTCCACGAGCGAGAGCGGGGTCTGCTGGGGATGTTGTCAGGGCTGTCATCAGAGGTTACAGAACTATATCCTGTGTCCCCTGAGGTTATCTTTGACCCTCTGCCTCTTCCTACACCGTAATCCGAGTTGCTCCGTGATCCTCTCAACCCCGAAGGTGTCTTCTGCTCACTTCCGTCATCGCTCAACTCCGGCATGCTCCCTGTCAGCTTTTTGTACTCCATGGGATTATTGGTGACTTTGACCTCGGGTTTGAACTTGTCCAAGTTTTCGATGGACGCCCGAGGTACCAAGGTGACTTCAACGGTCATGTTCTTCTTCTTCCCCTTTTGCACAATGGCCTCTGTAGATTTGGCTCCCCTCATGGGAATGGTGACTCGGACTGGCGGCAGGTCGCTCGATAGTCCGTCCTGCGGCATCTCGTGGAAAGACCTTCGCTGTAAAGGATCGGCGGATTTGATACCCGGTCCCTTCCTGCGATGAGGCCGCATACAGGGGGGGACTTTCTGTCGCAAGGAGTTGTCTTCGTCACTGTCGTAGTCGTTAAAAGGTACATAATAATCATCGTCGTCGTCATCTCCAGAGAATGGGCCCGGACTGGATAGTGAACTGTGAGACCTTCGGTATGAGAGGCTATCTCGGGAATGTCTAATGATTTGGTCTCTGGTCTGAGTCTTCAGGTCCTTCAGACTAGGAACCTTCTTGCGTAGCCTCCCTCCGCCCCCGATGTTATCAGGCAATCTGACGTCTATATCAGACCTGAGGTCTGGAGGTGGTTCTGAGGCGTAGCTGGCCAGACTTCTGCTAGACAACCTTTGGATAGTACCCCTGGTGAACTCCTTCAACTCTCTCAAGCTCATGCGGTCCCTGGCTCCTCTCTTGAGTGAAGTTGTTTGCTCGTCTGGTGCCTCTGACTGGTTCCGCCTGCGAGGGGCAGGAATGGGAGGCTTCCGTGCAGAAACTTCTTCTGTGTCACTTCTAGCCCTCTCTCTCTGCGGAGAAATCCTCTGGTCCGCCTCTTGTTCCTTTTTCTGTCTGTTTAATGACGCACGTCTTGCTCTTTCCTCTGCTTCTTTGACTGATTTTTCAGCAGCTTCCCACATTTTCTTGGCCTCCATCTCTGCTTGTTTGTCAGCCTCCAGTTTTGTTTTTAGGTCCTCCTCCTTCTTCATCTGTTCCTCTGCTGCTTTTTGTGCCATTTCAAGTTCCCGCTCTGCCTGTGCAGCCACCTCCCTGCGGATCATGTCCTCGTGTTCCAGTCGTGCCCTTATTTCAGCTGCCTCGGCTTCTTTCCTAGCTCTTTCTTCCTCTTCTCTCTTTCTCTTTTCCTGGGCTTCTCTGAATGCTCGTTCTTCTGCCTCTCTTCTGGCACGTTCTTCCCTATAAGCTCTCTCCTCAGCTTCTCTACGAGCTCTCTCCTCTTCTCTGCGAGCTCTCTCCTCAGCTTCTCTTCTGGCTCTTTCTTCAGCTTCTCTATGAGCTCTTTCTTCTGCTTCTTGTTGTGCTCTTTCTTCAGCTTCTTGACGAGCTCTTTCTTGAGCTTCTCTGCGTGCTCTTTCCTCAGCCTCTTGATAAGCTCTTTCTTCTGCTTCTCGTTGTGCTCTTTCTTCAGCTTCTTGACGAGCTCTTTCTTGAGCCTCTCTGCGAGATCTTTCTTCAGCTTGTTGATAAGCTCTTTCTTCTGCTTCTCGTTGTGCTCTTTCTTCAGCTTCTTGACGAACTCTTTCTTGAGCTTCTCTGCGAGCTCTCTCTTCAGCCTCCCTGCGAGCCCTTTCCTCAGCTTCTATCCTCCCTCGTATCGCGGCTTCCCTTTGAGCTTCTTCCTCAGCTTCTCTGATAGCTCTTTCTCTAGCTTCCCTCCTGGCTCTCTCTTCAACTTCCCTTCTTGCTCTTAATTCTGCCTCTCTTTGAGCTCTTTCCTCAGCCTCTTTCCTAGCTCTTAATTCTGCCTCCCTACGGGCTCTCTCTTCTGCTTCTCTTCTTGCTTCTTCCATTTCTCGTTGAGCTCTTTCCTCTGCTTCCATCCTAGCTTTGATCTCCGCTTCCCTACGGGCCCTCTCCTGTGATTCCCATTTTGCCTGTTCTTCTGCTTCTTGTTGAGCTTTCATCTCAGCCTCCTGTCTAGCTCTTTCCTCTGCCTGTCTGCGTAGTTTCTCCTCGACCTCTCTTCTGGCCTGCTCTTCAGCCTGTCTGGCGTCTTCCTCTGCCTTTCTCTGGTCTTCCCTTTTCTTCAGTTCTAACAACCTCCTCCTGTCTTCCTCTAATCTCTGTCTTTCCTCGTACTCTCGCTGCATCCTCTCAATCCTTTCCTGCTCCTCCATCCAGGCTCTCTTTTCTGAGTCACGCCGTTCCTTAACAGCCGCAACTTTGGCTGCTCTTTCGTCTTCATCCCTTCTCGCCCTTTCCTCCTCTTGATGCCAGTATTTCTGCTCTCTCTCTGCTAAATCCTGCTGCTGCCTCCTCCACTCTCGAGGAGAGTCTTCGGTTTCCGTTCCAGACTCAGACGGCGTTAGTGTCGGGGACGACCCGCTGTAGTCAAGTTCTCCCCTTCTGTCGATACTGCTGAGGTTCTCTCTTGAATGACGGTTGATCACATTCTGTGTTCTTCCCTGTAGGTCCTTCATACTGAGACCTTTCTGGGCCTGTTTCCTCTCCTTTTTCCTCTCAGATGGAGCCCTGAGTTCAGGTGACTGCTTGGCATCAGGCTCACTGGGAGCTTCAAAGATCTGATACTCTGATGACGGTGCATCTGATTGTTGAGTGATTGACCAGACTTCCTCTGTGCGGTGAAGAGGGAAACCCATTGCACTACCACTGGTGCTGCTCACAAAGCTGTCTTCTCTAGACATGCCTTTCTGCTCATCCTCGCGCACCGGATATCTCTGGAACTTGATATCATCTGCTTTGTTGTGTTGCTCCTCGCCATTTTCTAAGAAATCCTTGAAGTCGATGACAGGGCTGCGAGGAATGCCAGCATACTTCTTCTGCAGATACCTTCTTTCAGGGGAGCTTTGATCGTAAGAGTAGTTGCTAGAAGATTCTTCATCCTCTGCGTCACTGGAGGGATAAGAGTTGACTCGCTCTTCGGTCTGCTGGCGAAGTTGAAGATTGATCCTGTTGAAGTCGCGGCCTCGTGGGGGTTCCTCGTACCTTTCCTCAGTTTGCGTGGTGTTTGAGTTGACCTGGCCTGGGGGATCTTCTTTATCATAGGCAGTCGAAGAGACGACAGATGTCGGGTGTTTAGAGTGCACAATTTCCGCCGTGGTGTACTCTAGCGGAGGGGGTGGCGGGAAGTCCAGCATTTCTGGAGGAGGGGGAGGGAAGTCGATGGAAGCTGGCCGCGGAGACGACCGTTGTACTGGCTCATATGATTGCGTAGAGTGCTGTGGACTTGGGGTCGAGTCCCGGTACACGTAAGACTCTCGATTTGTAAACTTTGCACGGTTTCGTTGAGGCCTACGCTGTACCGGTTCGCTCGTTTCCACAGGTGGCTTGGGCTTGAACCCCTTCATTTCCAGGTAGGAGTTTACTTTGTCGTCCAGAGAGGCTACACTTTCCCCCTGCTCAGACTCACTGAAACTGCTCCTGGGCTGCAAGGAGTCGATTGTGATGCTCTTCTTCATACTGATTGTGCTCCTCTCCGGTTGTTCACGCTCTGGGATGTGTTGTTGGTTCCACGAGGTGCTGCGAGGTATGGGAGACTGCTGAGCTCTGTCGTCGCCATATCTCGTGTCAGCGTGGGAACCATACCTGTTCTGAACGGTCTGCGGACTCTCTCGACTTACGCTTCCAGGCCTCTCGTAGGACGTATTGGAGTCAGTCTCCTCTCCCCACTGCACCCTCTTGTACTCATAGATCCCCTCTGCTTGCAGCTTTGCCTGTGGGCTTCGTCGAACATGCAATGGCTCCTGTGCCTTAGCATACTTAAAGATGTCCTCGTCGGAAGGACCCACTAATCGCTTTTCTGTAGAGGGTTTCGACGGACGAATTGGCGAATACTGCACAGGGGTCTTCTTCATCATTTTTCGGATTTGGTCGGCGTACGCATCTTGGGTCACTTCATCCCTGTCTCCCCGTTCAGCCGGTTGCTCCTGCCGCATCTTCTTATCTGTTCTGTACTCCTCCGGTTGCTTCACGAAACCAAGGTTAGAATCTTCATTATGAGCCGATGAGTGATAACTGTATGGTCGCTGGTATGCATAACCCACTGGAGTCTTCCTTCTTGGTGGGGGAGGGGGGACCTTATCTGATTGTCTGTTGTAAGCTTCTTGGTCATCGTCCAGGAGACCGGACCAGCTTGAATGGCGCTGTGTACTGGACAGTGTTGGTTCGGGGATATGTTGCCTGGCAGGTACCGATGACGCAGGCCCACGCTGCTGCTCAAACTCCTGCTGGTGGTACAGGTCCTGTTGGATGGTGCTGTAAATGCTGCGGACCTGTTTCCGCGGTACCTTCTCCTTCTGCTGGCTTATTGCTTTCTTCCTTGCCGACAAAGATTTGGGTGAAGGAACGATGATTTGACTCTGTGGAGAGTCCACTTGTTTTGGACTTGCGGACGCAGGCCTGGCGATAGGCCTGGGCATGATATTTTCCTTCTGGTGGTACGTGTCTCGTTCTGGCTGTATGTACTCCCTCTGTGGGTACCTATCGCGAGGCGCCTGGCTGTATTGTTGTTCTTGCGTATAGTTGTACCGATTTGGCTGGGCGTACTCTTGTTGTCTGTACTCCTCCCTTTCTGGCGTTGCATATTCCCGGGGCGCAGGAACAGGTCTCCTCTGCACGTATTCCTGCCGTCTGTTCTGCGGCTCTTCTTGAGCCCGTGTCGGGGTTCTCGTTACCCTTTCCGAAGCATTCTGATTGTCGTTGGACATCTCGAACCGGCGCCGTAGCTCTGCAACCGACATTCCCGGCTGGGGCTTCTCTTCCTCCCAGGCGTGCATGAGTTCCTTCTGCAGCATCATGGGGTTGAAGCTCTCGGGGCTGAGAGCCGTGTTAGGCTGAGACCAGCCTCCGTTCAGCGACATGATGGACAAGGCTCTAACTATCACTGGTCAGCATACGTCTGTAAACACAGATAAGGGGAAATGTTAGAACTCTGATGAACTAGAAGTGCCGCTATTTGTTTGAGAATGTTTTGTAAAAAAGGGGGGGATGCACTTGTACATTGTCTTTGTATGTAGCTTGTAAATTTTTGAGAACAACTATTACCATCAACCTTGTTTAATAGATCATAGGAATCTTATTATTCACTCTCTCCAGTTGCTAAATGCGTTCTCAGATTGGGAGGTCTCACAGTAAAAGACATTAATTTTTCAAATGTTTATTAGATCATATTAAGTTGATCTGAAATACTTCCTGTTTGATACCTCATTTGTATGGTTTGAATGAATATATATGCCCACAACAATGTAAACACATCTCCTCTGTCTATAGTACTAAGGAAACAGTAGGCACAGGGAAGTACAGTTACTGTAGTGCAAGGTCATGTGGGGCACAGTGCTGAAAGGTTTCCCATGTTTATTGTGACTGTTGCCAAGGCCCTACTGGAGACTTAAGGTCAGTGGTTACAGTCAATTAAGGTCAGATAGGGCATGAAAAGTCCTGTCTGGGAGTGTAAATCAAGTTAGGGACAAACCAGGAAGAATGTGAGGGTGGGATGTTAGTGTCAGTTGGCTATAGGTTTTTCATGGCAATAGGTTGAGCCACTTCTTTCTCTATCTACAATTTTTTTCTTTCAAACTTCCTTATATGGCATGACCTAATCTCCCTCTGCCTATTTCTCTCTCTTACGAAAATTGTTCCAAGTGCATACCAAAGTTCAATGTACGTGTTATTCTATGAAAGCTATTTATTTGTACATTTTTATCAACCCACAACCTACAGGAGTGCTGATATCCCCTTTCTGTGACTCAGAGCCCTGAGGTCAGACAAGGCCAAGTCAGAGTCAAGACACATAAACCTTAATCTCTTAGCATGAACATTTCTCAACGCACACATTTCCCCAGTGTAAGAGTAATGACTGGCTTACAATCCCCGATGTAGACATACATAAGCCTGGTACCGTATGGACATACACAAGCTTGGTACTGTGTGGCTTTCACAGAATTAGTACACAAGGACAGTTACAGTATAAAGTTACAATCTTTATATCATTTCACATTCATATGGTACCTTTTAGTACAAAAGATCTCAGAATATTCTCTACGTACAGTTGACTATAGACAAAATATTATGTACTCATGACATTGTCTATTACACTTCATACAGTACAAGATCAGGCAGCGTGAGCAAAAATTGGATGATCTATAGGAAAGGACTAGCCTAAACCAAGGTCTCCCATTAACCTCTGCTTGAACTGAGCTTAAGTACACACCAAGTGGCTCTGCTGGATATACAACCACGCATACTTCTACAAATTCTACCAATACCAGATTATCATAAGACTTTCCAAAGGTACTTAATATGTACTTACTTTCACAGCTATGTATTTCCCTTACTTTGTTCTGATTCTGTGCGATAGAGGAGTGTATATAGACAGGGCCTCACTCTCCAGTTATGATCAAAGGATATGACATTCCCCAAAATCTTAGCCTGACCTTCTGTAGTTAGAAACAGATGTTACGAAGGGAAATTTTGCTGGGGGGTTTGAAACCTGAGGCCATTTCTGGGGCGGCTTTTTGGGTATTCAAGCTTCTTGTGTGTCTTTTTTTCCTTGACCTGTGGTTTAAATTGTCCTCAAAAACCCTCCTTTGAAATATACCTTAATCATTAACACAGTCTGTACAAATGTTAACTGTATCTGTTGATTTTGCACTTGTATATGATTTGTACACAATGTGAAATGGTTTAATGTGGTTTTGGTAGGCACACAGCTGTTGAACATAGCAGGGTAGTGTCTGCCATTTGTAGTATGTCTGTCATTTCAATGTACAAAAATGCTGTATAAAATATAATAAAGTTCAGAGTCTTTGGCAAAGCCATCCAAAGGGTACCCTTTCAACAATACAGTCTGTACACTGACTGTACCATTTTTCTTTCTTGCCCACGCCTTTCAAATGTCAAAGGGATTCATGGTCATGCAATAACTGTGAAGTTAAAACCTCTCTGTCAGATCGATATGAAACACAATCCTCTTCAGAAAGTACAATTGTTTTGTCAAACAGTACCCAAAACTCGGTCTTTTGGAACCAAGTTCAGTTCAGATAACTTTGAACTTGAATGTGCCAAATCTAAAGCTTAGATTGATTCATGTAGATTCACATGAGTTCAATAAATCACAAAGTTACAAGTTCATGGTTATTCATAAAATTCTGATTTAAGCCTGTGTATTTCCTTGAACCACTTATCAACACCTGTAGTGAACTGTTGTACACAGGAAACTCAATAGCCCATAATCAACTTTGAATGCTTAAACGGTCTAACTGAGTTTCTACTGCAGCGCAGGGAAGTTTGTGTGTATCACAGTCATGACCTAGTAACATAGTACCAGACACTTGGGACATCTGTCTACAGTAGACATTGTTGCTGATCTAGATCATGTGTGTACTAGTATACATTCTCTGTTAACTAGGGTGGAGCACCATAAAGGGGCTGACAGCTGTTAGAGGCATATGATCTCTGCCAAATTGTGTTAAATACTTCTAATGTCAGCAGCCCTTTCTTTGCTACCCTGGGAGCCAGACTGTTGCCGGGGCCTATGCAGGCCAGCGTCTAGGTCATATTCATTGTTTATATACTAATTAGGTCATATTCATTGTTTATATACTAATTTAAGTACTGTAAAAGGGGAAATGTTCGTGGGGATTTAATTTCGTGGTGGGGAGAAAATAGAGTGTTCAAGGTGGTTTTGAGTTCACCGTTGAAGCAAGGGGATAGGTGGGTTGAAAACGGAACAAAAAATTGGGGGTGAGTTGGTTTGAAGTTTCCAGTGAAGAGGTCACCGTGAAAATGGCAAACATAAAACCACTGCCAACATTTACAGTATATAAAATGTATAACGATATAGAATAAACAATTATCAGATATCCTGAAAACAACGAATTAACTTGAAACTGACAACACTAACCTTTTTGTAAGTCCAACATACATCTATAAATTAGACTTTTAGTTTTACACAGTCACGGAATATGTGTACCATACTGGTTGAAAATGTGGCTTTGAGCAAGGGCTGGTTACAGGGAGATAACCTCCTTGCTTCCAGGCTCTTCCAAACGTCTAAGTCTGATTGATGGATAGGTCTGGCCCATTACACAAGTGCTCAGCACATTCCAACTCAGACAAATATGCAGGAACAAGACAGGTGTTGACTTGAACTTGTATGCTAACATTTCTTCTGTCCAAACTACCTTCAAGTTGAAAAGCTTAAATTCTCAAGGTGTACACCATGTAGACTTTGATATTCACAAGATATTTTTCCCATGTCATATCTACACATGTTGTAGAGACCTTTCTGGAATGTTGATCAACCACAGGATCTGATCAACAGGACAGAAATGGCTGTTTAATCCCCTGTTTATTCGCAGCACATGTCAGGACTACTGTGCAGCCTGCATGCTCCATTGCCCTGGGGTGAAGACTGGGTACATACAGCCCTGTTTACTCTAACAGCAGGCCAGTGGGGAGGTTTTGTTAGGCAAACATTTGGCCAGTGTAAAGATCGTTGACAATAGTGTGATAATGTGCCATATGGACTACCAAGGATTGGCCTATGAACTCACAATGGCCCACTTAATACTCTTTCTATAAAACCAAGCTGTTTGTTTCTACTGATAAGAAATGGAGGGAAATCCAACATGGCCTGTTCGACTATTGTTCCCACACATACAGTTATGGATAGTTGATAGACCATGTAAGAGGGTTGTTGGAAACCTGAAACTACACATTTCTCAAAGAATAAGGCATAGACACAGTGGCTACATACAACTGCAGTCATCCTTGAAAAAACCTTATGTTTCGTTGAATGTGGTTCTCTACATTGTATTACCCCTCACCATGCATTGTCACTGCTATATTTCATAGAAAACCGATACCTGAGTTAGTTTTTCGTGAAGTAGATTTACTAGTGACTTACCAACCTGCATGGTAGCTTGAAACAGTACAGTAAAACTCACACCAGTAGTTTGTCTGCGAACTTGACAGTGAGTGGTGATTTGTAGAGGAAGTAGTGAGAGCTCTACCCCCTGTGGTACGTGTGGATATATGGATGAGTTCACATCTGGAATGTGTGGCTCAAGCATGTGGAATTCACCTGCTATGTCCTGTGATTGGGAGGCCTCATGTGGTTAGTGTTTAGACTAACAAAATCAGATCACCACCCAACAAGTCTTGATAGAGAAAGGTCCAAAGGGACATGAAATTTTCTCCCCACCACATAGTTGTAACCGCAAGTGTTTACTGACTCACGTAGAAGTAACTCTCTGCATACATTATGCTGTAAGAGGATATCAAGGCTGGATTTGAAATCACAGTACAATCACAGCTTTTATGCCTAACTATAACTTATGGTTACCTGTTAACCTAGACATGTATATGTTTCTTTGAGCCTGGATGCCAGACTGTTTCCAGGGCATACACAGGCCAATCCGATTCCTTGGCTGTAGCTAGTCTAGGGCCAACAACTTGCCCTCAAAAGAAATTCTTCAACAGGCCCCCCTGAGTGAGACCCCTCCCCCCTCCTACGATAGATAATTTGTAGAGATTGGGGCTCTGGCATACATGTTTCTTTCTGTGAAATGATATCCTACAACACCCTGACTCAGCAAGAATGATTTTTCGTCTACAATCCTGGTAAGAGACATACTAGGCATAGGTAGATACTAAATGTATATGACTCTCAATATACTCACTATCATCATTCCCCATGTGGGTAGATACTGGCACCGCCTCCCAACACTTTTTAAGCCCTCCCACAGAACAGCAGCCACTTCACTAAGTAGTCTGTCGCCCACCACAGGGACTGAACACTTCAGTTCACAAAGAATAGTGCAGAGGCAGTGACCCGCAGAGGGCAAAGCGCTCTAGAACCCCACTCATGGGCCACATAAACAGGCCATCCTGTAATGATAGCTTTGGACGTGAGTAGAACTTTAAGGCCACAGGAGGACAGAGAGTAGGAGGGAAATAACGGGAAAAGGTCTATAAGAATTGAAACTAAGTTGCGTAAAACCATACATCGGAAGAAGAAACTGTTTTTGTTGGTGTGGCTTCCCTGAGTCTGAATTATCATTTTAGTTTTAGTAGACATAGTATGATGCTGATAGAAAAACTTGAATTATACTTGACACTACTAAGTATTTTTCAGTTACCGAACAGTTACTTTTGTAATAATTCCTTGACATATTATGGAACTTTGATGCCTTTTTAATAAAGAATAGAATTTAAACAATGAATAGATCAAAAATTCTCAGTACGCCAGACTGTATTGCATTGTTTGCTGCTGTTACAATATCAAACCTCCTTGCTTGGTTCCCCTGCACTTTACATATTCAAAAGGACAGGCCAGACACCTGAGGAAAATTGCTGTAACATAAAAGAACAGAATTTATGGCGTCTGCAATTATTATTGATGGGTATTTCATGTTTGAATGCTTCCTGCAATTTCTCACACCCCCATGGCACATTCTGCATATGATCTTGACCGGAAGAGGACAGCCAGGGATAAATCATCATTACTGGTGATAGCTGTAGGATATGCATGAATTTCTGACTTGCCTACAAACTGTCAGCCACACCCTAATGACATAACGTAACGCTTTTTCACCATTTCACACCTTTATAGAGTATACAGCTGCAACTTTTAGCATAAAATGCACAAATGCATTCCACGATGATTAAATTTTGCGGTATCGATTATAAGGAGAAAATTAAGTGTTTGCTGTGGTTTTGAGTTCATGGTGGCGCCAGAGTCACATAATGCTACAGTAGTGCCTAATGGTAACACCAACTACTAGCGATCTCGGCAAGGGTGCCACAGACCAAGGAGGTTAACCTCCTTGCACAGACGGACAGAACAGTCCTCCAAGTCCAAAATATCATCATAATACTGTGTAATGTACACTTGTCAGCACAGACTGAAGAAAATAGATTTGAATGTTAAACAGAATATAATTCATGAAAGCCAAGGCTAATCTCTCTAGTCCTGTGTATTGTGTCCTGCTGTAAGGCGTTTGCACAGTGTCAGATTAGCTTGCATGCCTTGCCTGTTCCAAGGGCGTTTTTAATGGAAGACTGAGTAGGAGAGGTGACAGCAGCGGATGAAACCCTCCTGCTGCGCTCCTCAGTTTGTATTCACATCCACACTTTGGCCGTGATCGATGAGGTGCTTAGCGATTGGTTTGTCAGCCTCCCCTAATAGAATTCTAGGCTGAAGACGAATGTTCTAAATGTCGTCGTTCCTTATCTGAGTTCACTGCACACGGTATGCATAGCAGAAAGTTGTAAGCCAGCGTCTCTAAGGAAAGCACTCGCTCTCAAAGCAATTTCAGTCGAGTATTGAGTAAGAAGTAGCAAGGTCATTAAAGGAAGCGGGGCTTTGCAGCTACCAGCTACAAGCCTGAGGACTCAACGTAAAAGAACTGGAAAACGTTGAACGGTTTTGTGATTGAAAATGTACAAACTCACAATGTAGCTTGAAGAAATTCTGTAATGGTCATCAATTCTACTAAAACGATAGGAGTGGTAGGAGAGAGATACTAGTAGCTCGTGCTATAGGATGGAAGTCTATAAAGGAACTTAAAAGGCAATTCATAGAAACTCTACAAGGAAATTCATAGAAACTCTACAAGGAAATTCATAGAAACTCAAGAAGGAAATTTACCGGCACAGGGAATTTATAGAAACTTCAAACAAGGAAACAAGTGGAAAAATTCAAAATGGCTGAGAAAATGCAAAAAGAATCGGAATAATTATTTTCACAGAGTCCTCTCAACACAAACACACTTTAGCCTTGTGAGCATGTGCCCAGTAGACCGAACTGACCAAGTCAGTTCCACCTGGGGTCCTCTCACCTAGTACTGACCTCACCTGCAGTAGGCTGCCATCTTGGTTATTTTGCAGATACCTGTTGACCCACATCACAGATGCAACCCAAAACAAACACAGCCGCTTGCATCAACTGAGGGTTACCAAGGGTTTTCAAGGATCAAGTTTTGTCCAGTTTTGCATAACTGCCAATTACTTTTAGTCCAAAACATCATTATCCTCTTGTACTGTGCAAAAGTAAACCTATACACTCCTTTATGACCCCTTCTTTATTGTCCCACACCTACAGATTCTAAACATGAATGAAGTAAAACTGCTTCACTTCATAGATACCATTCATAACTTATCCTACATGCTTTCAACAAACAGCATTTCTTGATGATAAAATAACATTATATATTATTTCCCACACCTAACAAGACTTTAGTGTATATATTTGTGATCCCTCTTCCCTTCAAATCTTATACCAAAGTA
Organism: Branchiostoma lanceolatum; assembly: GCF_035083965.1. NCBI lineage: Eukaryota > Metazoa > Chordata > Leptocardii > Amphioxiformes > Branchiostomatidae > Branchiostoma > Branchiostoma lanceolatum. The sequence continues at coordinate 7,807,234 of NC_089734.1, forward strand.
CAATATTTGAAAGGTACCAACATCGTATCTGACTTTACTTCTTATCCAAGGTAAGTATACCTGAAACCAGGCTTCTTAACTCAAGGATTCCACGGAAAGGTAGAGTTACACTCATCTAATCATACCTGTGTGCCCCTATTCCTCTCTGTTACACAACAAGTGCTGCAGCGAAACAACAATCCAAGAATGTGCTCCCACAACAAGGTGATTCTGTCCAATCCGAGACCGCTTTTGAGCACCCATAGAACGACACACCTTTGGTACATTCCATCCTATGACACCCGAGCATCCCCAAACATGGCACTGTATCTGCCCTTTCTTTGTTCAAAGCTATTACCACAGCATACACAGTTACGCACAGTGGCTGTGAAACAACCAAACTTCAAAAAGGCTGCCCCAAAAAACAACAGGCCCAGTGTTTGGACCATGTACCGGGGAAGCCACAGCACAATTACGCAAATTGTCGGTCATTAACAACAAAGTGTGCGGATTTTGGAAAACCGTTAGCGGTCATTACATTTTTAAAAGACTGTTATAAGCAATACCTGGAATCTGAAAAGATTTTCGGTATTGACTACAGCAGCAAATAAGATATTGAATCTAGATAAAAGAACTAAGATTCTATTTACCAGACAAATAGATTGAATCCTTACCAAATATGAGTTTCATGTTTGATGAGTAGATATCAGTTTACACCTGGACTCAGCATCAGAGCATTTCAACATATTTGCTGTTATTCTTTCTGCAAAATGTGTGATTAAAGGTTTGTAATTATACCATAAAAATTCTATGTTTAACTCACCTGAAAAGGAAAGTTATTTTATATAACTCTGTATCTTGTGAAAGTTTTTTGGAAGGAAAGTCCGAACCTAGTTGTTGGCATGAGATGAGGAAGGATTCTATGCAAAGTAGGTAACCCCACAAATATTGAATGAATATAGAGTTACAGTGAGCCCTAGGTCACAGGTGTCTTGTTTACTTTCCATTAAATCCATTGTTTATGGAGATTACAAATTATTTATGTAAGTCTACCTTCCCTTCTACATGTAACTGAGTTATGGCTAGTTAGTCCAAGGTTTAGATGATGAAACACCTTCAAAGTGGTGAAGTTTTGTTGCGTCACACCTTGACCAATTTCTGAACTACAAAATACTAAAGTCTAACAGTTATAGGCCTAAAGTATCAAATTCTATATCTAGTTCTAGTATATTTGTATGAATTCTAGTACATGTAGTACAAGATACACAGACTGAATTGATTTGTACCAAATGTTTGAACAAAGGTTTTCTAATGTTTGAACAGAGTCTTTACATTCTAGAGGGCCAACAGATCCACATAGTGGCCTGAAGTGCTTTCAGCTAGGTGAAATACTAGTACTTCCCACACAAAGTCTAGGTTTATGCTCTTAGTCAGGGGGTATCCAAGGTATTCAACATACCATACATACCTTCTAAAGATGAAAGATCGCCTCTAAGAACTGAAATTGTCCCAACAAAGTTCTAAAACCTCGGAAAAAACATGGAGGACAAGACAGTGTCCTGTGATGTCATCACACACCCGAAAAACCGGTCTGACAACAAACGGTAACATGGCGCCAGGTTTGAATCCTCCGCCCACTTCTAACAGACACTGGAGGGTACTGAGGGGTATTCAAGCACACCACTTGACAAGATGACAGCTGAGAGGTGTAGAGTTACTTCTTCAGGAAGTGCTCTCGAAAAAGACAAAATTTAAGCAACTTAATATTATAAGCGATAGCAGGAAACAGTGAAAACACTATTTGCTGGTCTTAGCAAGGAGTTGAAATTGGCAATGATTCAACAATTTGTCTGACTCACTGGCTGACAGACAAATTACCACTTTCCTCCTGATTTAAGGGGAAGACCCTTTACTTATTACTAACACATTAGTGTACCATCCATGTGTGGTTCCCCATTTTCAAATCAATAAGATTAAGAGAACCTTGAGCTTGTATCATCAGAAAAGTGATTTAAAAATTGATATTTGAGACTCGTGTAGTACTCCTATGTTGTAAAGAACTGGGGCTCATGAAATCACAATTGATACTTGCTCAGATGTTCTCAAACATTCTTAACACATTGCTGCATTAGGATGATATTATTCAACATTCATCAAACAGTTTGATTATAATTTTCCTGCCAGGCAACGTAGACAACATTTCCAAGATGCATTGCTGCAATTGCCTTCGTAACCAAAAATTGCATTGTTACTCCAAATTTCATTGCCTCTTATTGCTTAACAAATTGGTAAGTAAGGTTTGTTTGACATTTATTACAAGTATTTCGTGAATGACAATATGTACAAGTTACTTGACAAATATTTCATGCCAAGAAATCATGCAAGGCACCAACGAAAGATAAAGCTTTTAGAAAAATCTTTGAATAAATGATATAAAACATCATTATAAGACCCCTCACTTCCTTTAAACTTCTAGGCTTTGCAATGACCTTCCTGTGCACATAAATAAGGTAACAGGAGAGATTAACTACTTGATCCAAGCCAGGAGGCCTTTAGCCAAGCAAACTCTGAAGGGCGGGCTTGAATGTAGTTCAGAGGAGAACAATTACAAGAAGCAAACAGTGTTGTGTGTCAGAACCACGAGGACACCTTGCCCAACATGAGACAGCAAATAGGACTCAAGTAGTGTCAACTGAGGGTCTACAAAGGGAGGTCTCGGCAACGCTCTTTACCCCTACGTATTACGCTAAAATAAAAGAAGGCAATTACGCAAAAATTGGTCGCCTCCCCTACGAATTACGTGTATAAGACGGCTCTCCCTAAGACTTACGGGAAATAAAAATAGGCTGCCTACGCCTTACGGAAAAGAGCCTTACGGAAAAGAGCATGCATACCTGTCAACTGGCAGTACTAGTCTTTTGGACATCGTTGGAATGTTAAACCAGGCTTGCCTTCTCTCTCAGGCGACAGGCAATCTTTTTGTGATTCACTACATACATCCTGTTCAAACAGTCATGTAAATTATATTTGCCAATGAAAAACCAACCTGTCTTAATGTACATTACAGCTTTCAATCACACTTTTGTCATCAAACGTGTTTACATTCCTGCTGTAATTTTTGGCACATTAATCGTTAAATGTAAATCGATATTATAATCTGGTCGCAGATGCATTAACAGTATCGCCCCAGCAAATGGCATCAAAATGAATGTTAGAAGCTTATCGTTAAGAAACATCTGTGCTCATCCTGGATCAATACTTTCCAACCCAACGTCCCCTCTATCTGTAATTCCCATTCCCCACAGGTGATACATAGGCGTGAGGTCATGCGTTCTACCCACATGGTCGCCCGTTTTTCCCACATGACTTAACATCAGACACTGAGTGTGCCGCTTCTGTGAGAACAGCAGTGTCTAGAGCCAGAAATCCACTGTAACATCCTGTATAGTTAATTAGCACAGAAATTTCCTGGCCGAAACACTTCCTCAACTACTATACACAAACAGCAATTTTCTTACTAGATATAAACATACATTTAGGAATCTATCCGTAATGAATTTGTGGTGTTTTTAACCTGCTTGCAAAGACGTGAGCCTTCTACACATACAGTAGTAGAAAAGGGGTTGTTGAAACTTACCAGAAGAAATTGAATCCAATAAGCCTTCCTAAGAGCAAGCAATCTCACCTAGGACGCAGGAAAGGTATGTATGGATACTGACAACTGTAAAGATTGGAGAGGCCCCTCAGTTATATCCCGGGGCAAAACAAATCAATCCAACCAATGGCAAGGCTACGCTATTGTGACAGGGCTGTCACGCAAGCAACTGGAAGGGAGGGGTGATACCTGGGCTTATTCAGCCCTCCGAGGAAAAAACACAAAAACTATTCTTTTGTATTTGATAGTCATATTGTAGAAATTGTTACGTCATATACTTATCTAGGTATAGTTGTAAACTCAGCTGGCACGTTCAAAGCAAATAACAAATCTTTAAGTTCCAAAGGTTTAAAAGCTCTATTTGCAATCAAACAGTCACTGGATAAAGCCAATGCCCCATTATCTGTTAAAAACAAACTTTTTGATTCCTGTGTAAAACCTATTCTACTCTATGGCTCAGAAATTTGGGGCGCAGTTAAAAGTCCTAAATTCTGTCCCATCGAATCCGTCCATCTTAAATTCTGCAAACAGTCCCTAAATGTTCCCAGATCAGCCAGTAACCTTGCGTCAAGAGCGGAGCTAGGGAGGTACCCAATTCAAGTTGAAGCATCCCTTAACGCCATCAAACATTTCCTCAGAATGCGCCAGAACGTGCCAGCTGACAGTCTACAAGCGGACGCTCTTTCATGTCAATTTCTGCTAGATTCTAATGGTAAAAGATGCTGGGCGTCCGGTGTTCGTAAGATACTAGAAGGGTGTGGTTTTGCCTTCGTTTGGAGCCCCCAGGTATCCCTGGGAACAAACATGACTCCTATCATCAATTCCATTAGCCAACGTTTGAAAGATATTTACACCCAAACATTCTCATCCGAAATTCACAATGATGATAGAGAGAAATCTTATAGCAACAAATTACGAACTTACCGACTGTTTAAGTCCCTGTATAAGGAAGAAGAGTATTTATCTATAAGTAACATACAGCATAGAGTAGCTGTCACTAAATTCAGGATTAGTTGTCACAAATTACATATTGAAACAGGAAGGCACAACCACATGCTTCTAGAACATAGAGTTTGCCAATTTTGTGAGTTAAATCAAATAGAAGATGAGCGGCACTTCATTTTAGATTGTAAACTTTACGATATAGAAAGAAATGTTCTTTTCAAATGTATTAATGAGAAATTCCCATGCTTTGAATATTTAAACGCAACGGATAAATTCATATTTTTGTTGCGTCTAGATAACCCTTGTATAAGAAACATGATCTGTTCATACATCTACACATGTACAAAGAAGCGAGAAGAAGTTGACTTTACTAGATTAGCTTAGCTTATCCTTTTCTTCTACCATGTATGTTTACACAATGTACTGTACATATTTCACTGTATATGTCACTTAGATGTTAGTTTGGTTTGTGTTAAACGACCTGTATCTAGCCCCTCGGGGCACGAACATACAATAAAGGTCTTCAATCATCATCATTAAGGTATGCCCAGAACTGTGTTTTAGAAACACTGTGTGGAATGAGGAATGTTCTATTCTGGGCATAGGGGTGTACAGAGGACTTTTAACGGTATTGTTGTGTGAACCGATGGAAGGCCATAATTTCGAGGATATTGATTAGGTGCCCTGTCCTATACATATCTGTCATAGCAAACTTGCTGTGTCATTGTATTACCAATGATTAGGCAAAGATGCCACTACACTGACACATATCAAAGGGATTTTAGTGCAAATGTAAAAAAAAACACCAAATTTTTTCTAACAACAAATTTATACTTGATGCAGTAATAAAAAACTTTCCATCAAATACTTTGATTAAATATTGAATTATAATGTTGTGACACTACAGTACAATTTTTACTAATCACTAATAATTCTCCCTCCCTTATGAAAAGTGCTTGTAGGTATAAGAGGGGAGGATCAGAGGGATTTTTTGTTGAATGTAATCCTCATTGTAGAAAACAGTATGGTGTACCTTGTTATGCATTGAAGGAACAAACAATACGGTAGAGGAGCCGGCATTGTTATACATAGCATGGGACAATACAAAGAAAAAACCTATACTTCAAAGAGCTTCCATCTGCAAGGCAGAAATTAGGTCAAGTGACTGTAATGTTCTGAAGCCCATTGAGAAAGGAGAATGTGACTGTGTGTTTTTTCAAATGTTTAGGACTTGCACCTTATTTTTTGGGTGAATTTAACATATTACCAGAACAGCATTAAAATGTCTTGCCTTTAAGATGTGGGCTACATCATTCATAGCTCTATACATGTACATGTAATCATATCAAACTGAAGGTATATACCCTGTTTGGGGAAAATAATCCCTCTTTAGATTATGGTACACTCTATTTATTATAGACATTCAAGATATCTTTGTCCCTCAACATTCTCCTAAATCTTTAATTACTCTTGCCAAGAAGGTTATGTTTTCAGTGCCATTTGAGTGTGTACCTGTCTGTGTGTGTGTGTCTGTGAACAGCATACTAGTAACTTGAGAAGCTGTGGATGGATCTTTATGATACGGGTCGATAAGACGAAGGTCAAGTTCGATAGGACTTCGTAGCAACTAAATTCTAAGGTACTACAACTTCTGGTTGATATCTTTCATTAGTACAGTTTGTCTGCTGAAGTTTAGGTTCTAACATAATTTCTGAAGCTGTTTGGCAAGAAAGTTGTGCAGTGTTAAGTTTTCTTTATCAGTGGAAACTCAAGCCACAGACAACATCTCACATCAGAGATGTAACCTGATAGGCCAGAGAGAAAAATGCTATCAAAACAACTGAAGCCTGAACTCATTCTGTTTCACCACCGTGACAAATCACTTATGGATTCTGGTGGACAGGGAAGCCCTGATGACTTTGCCCAGTAAATGTTGGTTGGAGGTAAATAATTGGTTCAGCAAAGTTTGTGGGGAATGCCAAGCATTTGCTGACAAGTTGTAGCTGCTGACAGAAAAAACAAGCAAAGTCTAAGAGGCTTGAAGAAGACTTCAGATTTGTTGTAAGATCTGCTCAACTCTTTGTCTTCTCAAAAATCATTAGAGGGAAGATAGCACCAGATGCAAACTGATGGCCTAGATTGATAATAAAGGCTTTGGCATAATTTTGACTGCAAGAACTGTAACTTGATATATGCAAAAGGGGCAGGATATTCAGTAAATACCTTACTATGATTGAGAGAATGTCTACGTTGATTTTTTTGTACATCAATGTTTCAAACTGAACACGTCTAAAAGTCTACTGTCTGTACAGTACTGTCTTCTGTCGCAGTTTTGAATCCAGGATGATTCCTGAGTGTTTGCAGTTATGGTCACTGTCTCCTGCTAAGGAGACAACTTTCAGTACTCTAAAACTTCAATAGTTCAGACATGTACACGTGTAACTTCAAAAGGTATGGGGACTCACCTGTATAAGTCACAACAATGGAAACACATGCGCACAAAGCCAGCAACTATCCAACTTTCCCAGGCTAGAACAGGAAAACAGCCAGTGTGTCTGATCACATGCTAACATGTAGGTCAACACATGACCTCATTTCACGAGGTCTCCCCACATGTGGCCACAGGTTGTCTAGAAGACACTACCAGAGGTTATCACTGCCCTGTCTACAGCAGTGCTTCTACTGCTGATAGTACTGACACACCTGGTATTCTGGAACCTACCATGCTGTCGTTCCGAAGGGGGAAATTTGTCTTCTGATGAGAAAAAGTCTTAATGATGTAGCTCCAAATTTTGGTGTTTTTTTTTCATCGTTAGGTTATCTTTGAAAAAAGGTTTAGAATATTACTGACAGCAGTTTGAGTACTAGTATCATGTTACCTTTATCATGTATGGTTGTTGAATTACTTTGTAAGATTGTTCCCCCTTACATGCCAAATGGTTCCATCCTAATTAACAGGTTTTCTCCATAAGAACAGACAAAGATGGAGGTTATCAGTGCTGCATGCATTTCAAGGGGAGAATCCCTTTGTGTATATTGGTGCAGACAACAGCCGACATTTACACAAGAAGCTTTTTTAAACCTCTTTGATTTGCATAAGCTGTCTTCTGTTTGTAGCAGGAAAGGACTTGTTTATCAGGAGACCTGTGGCTAATGTTTTTCTGTCCAATACATGGTCATAGTTCACCACTAGGGTCACAAAAATTTCCTGTCACTGAAACTTTCATTTTTTTACTAAAACCAAATAGGACTGTCTTTTTTTCCTGTATCTCATGCATGCATCATGCATAATTGACATTCTTGCTCAGCATCTAAATTTTTGCAAACAAAAGGGTTTGTCTTTGCACCTATGATTAAATTGAATATTCTATGGCCTTCATCTGACAAAAGTATTAGCAGGGACAGGTTAGCATATCATAGATAATGATGCATATTCTATCTCCTGTTCACACAAGTCATATTTTCAGCATGGAACTACACATCTCCGATAACGTAAGTGCGGTCAACAAAATGTACATGTAATTTGCTCTCTGAACCAATTGGTATGAAATGTCTAAGCAACTAGTTATTCTTGTGCACATGTCAAGGGCAACACAGCTCCCATATCCTACAATCTTCTATGTAATTTGAACTACTATTAAATGACCAATTGTTGCCAGTAATGTGGTACATTATGTTTCTTCAAGGACAAATGCATGGATTCTTTTAATATGTAAATCCTTGCTCAATACCAACAAGATGATTGTATGCTATTATCATTCTCTTGAGTCACCTCTGTTATGATATACACATCTCAGAATACATCAAGATATATACACAGACATGTTGTCATACATATTTTATCACCTAGATGCAAATATGATACACAGCCAAGGAGGTTCAAATAGCGCCTTCTTGCTGTTACCTGTTACAAGTGTTCTGATACGCAAGAGACTGTTGTACTGTGACATGACAGAAACAGGTGACACTGTGTATCAAGATTGGCAGTTCATAGGAAGATGTGCAAAATTACTCAGTTTTCAGCTGAGAAGTTAACCACGATTTAAGAGTCAGGCTTCACACAGTCTTGTACCAGGAAGAACCATGAAGGGAAATTGGACAAGTTTGTAGAGGAATGTAAAAGAAAAGACAATTGTAAAAGAAAGTTGGCACAAACTTTGCAACTTTTTCACATATTTCTCTCTAATCATTGCTGAGGATAGATTTAGCCTATAGGGAGTAACCACAGTGGAAAAACCAACTTGATGGTTGATTCATAATCCCAATAATGTCCTTGATAATCCTACCTGTTAAGGTTTGGCGATTGCATCCAACCCAGGGCTTCCTTTTGTAAAGGGCTTCCTACTATCTTTAATTATCTCCTTTTCTTGCCTGGAACGCCCCTTGGTGTGAAATGAAGTGCTTATCAGATTATCTGTGAGATTTCACACAGGGATTAACAACCTGCCCAGTGGGATGGCTATTGGGGACAGGTATGGAACAGGGCTCATTTGTATGTGAAGTGTTGAACAGAAGCAAGTTGTCTACAGCAAGGATCTCACTGGACTGTGGCACATTGGGGAACTGGCTGCATGCGATTGAGCGATTCTGATCGATTTAATGGTGGAAAAATCCAAAGAATAACAAGAATAAATTTTCATCAACTTTTCAAAAGGTTGTTCAGCTTTGAGCTTGTTTTAAAATTGCTTTCTACATTGATTATGAAATACTGTATTAGGAATCCATACTTTCTGTGACACCAAAGTTGCTATCCATTAACTTTTAATCAAGTGCTCCTCGTAGAGGGCTGCTATTTAGACTACTGGTAGAAGACTTTGAGTGCACAAATATAGATGATAATATTGTCCAGAATTTTTGCCTCTTTTCTTCCAGCCTCTAGTAACCTGCAGATGGCATGTCTGGTATTTTCTTCCTTTTTTCCGTTTTGGCATTCCAGATTCATACTTGTAACTCAAAACTTGAACATGATTAGGGCAGGTATGTTTCATCCAAACATTTCAAGGAGGACTATTAGATAGACATGTTTTGAATGCTTATTGTATTTGATGTTTACAACTGGTTGACCCGTGATGACAAAGACCAGTCTGACAGAAAATTCAAAACACAGTGTAAGTTTTTGTGTACTTTAACATGCTTCAACAAAAATGTTGTACAGTACTTCTACAATGTGGTTTAGTCTTTGTCTACTTGTAGTTAGAAGGGTTTACAAGTTAAAAGGGTTTAAAAGTCTTTGTCTATTTCTAGTTCTGAATGTTCTAACTATAATTACTTAGGAGGCCTCCAAGGCATGCTATGTCTAGTACTAGTAGGATGACTGATCAATTCAGCACAGGTGAGCACAAGGGTCAACAGGTCGTGAGACATTTCCTAGAGGCTGACAGAGGGGTTTGTGGTATATCTGAAATACAAGGAAACCAGAAGGAAAGCTGTGTGGTACTAGTAGATACTGTACTAAATGCACTTAAGTTTGCTGTGGTTTAATGCTCATGGTTTTCCAGTCAACCTCTTTACCGAAAACCACTGCTAAAATTCTTGTTCTTGTTTGCCCGCCTCCCACCTTGTTTCAACCGCGAACTAAAAACATATAGTGAACACTCCAATTTCTCCCTACCAAGAAATTTAATGCATTTACAGTGTATGATGTCCTGTTGGAATGTGGGTGAACTGCATACAAGTGCACAGGTGGACATTTTTTTAGTGAAGATGAAAAATCTTGACAATTTTCACAGAAGTAATTAATACATAATGTTTGAGCAGATTAAACTAGTCCCAACTTCGGAAGAGTTTCAATATTGTTAGCTGTAAAAAAGGTTCTGAGCTTCTGTATCTAAACTTTGTCATTCTTGACTAACAATCATCAAGATAACGTCAAAGTTGAGTTAGAATTTCTTACCATTTTGGTCTTCAAATCCCATCTGGTACTGTAGTAATAGAATGAAATTGGGCTTTGTGATGAAGTGTCAACCCTATTGAAGTTCAAGAGCACGCAAAATGAAAACTATGGCTGAAGTTCTATTTTTAGACGACCCTCTTGCCCCTGTGTTTTGTGTGTGGAACTCTGGGGTCTTGTCGGCACTACAAGTTCCATAGCTAGAATAACAAAGCCTTATTGGTACCTAACAAATACCCATTTTCTTCTCTAATCCACCCTATCTGATTGAGGTTAGGTTGGTGTCCTTCCCTGAAGGTCAAGTTTATAATGTCTAAATTGTCTCTTAAGACATGACTGCAGGGTAAGGTTACAAATCTTCTCAGAACGGCTTGATTATAACATTACATCTTCCAACAGGAAAAGTCCCAGGGCAGTATCAAGATCAATGTGTCTGAGATATTGCAATTTCGAGCAGTATTACAAGATGGATGTGCTTGTCAAGATATCCTGCCAGATTCTAAAGGCTTGTGGCAGGCATAGTGCCTCAAGAGATGCTACTGTCAACTGTCATAGCTTTCATCATATATAACAAAATTGTCAGGTGCTCCTCATTCTTGCTTTTTTGCTAGCCATTGTAACAAAATTTGGTCTCATGGTGGGACTTTTTTCAGGTCGAAATTCACCAGATCGAGCAACTCTTCATTGATCTAATGGCTACAAGTACAATGTATTATATGAGGAAAATAGATCCATCAACCTAATATTAAGAACCAAAATTTGTGACGAGGATGTACTTTCATGACATATTCAATGATATCACAATACTTATATAACCAAACCAACCCCTGATTCATAATTTTCATGTTCCCCTGGCAACAAGACAAATATAGAAATGATAAAGTTATAACAAGGAAGTCCTTTCTTATTAATTCATGGCTACTGAGTCATTCATAATATTTTCTATACTTCAGTGGAGGGTGAAATTGCTACTTCTGCTTTTCTATTTGTTCACACTGCAGCAAACTTTGCAATCTCATTTTTACAACTCTTATTTTAAATAAAACTGAATTTCAGTTAGTCCTTAATATTTTTATCCAAATCAGTTTCCACTTCTTACTTCTATGCACAACATATTGATTCATTTCTATATGGTCCTTAGTGTTTCTCTCTTTCCCATAATCACACAATAACACACACTGCTAACTATTTATACATGTATGTATGACCCTATACTATCGCTCAACTTGTAGCAGCCTCACAGTTGAGCTCCTGGTTCCAATTAGTTGCTAACTGGGAGACCCAGTTCAATCCTGGGTAGGGCATCTCGGTTGGGGCTGCACCCGTCTTTCGGAAAGGACATAAAACAGAAGTCCTGTGTTTTAGGAGGTGAAATGAAAGCTAGCAACGTTAAATGAAAAGTAGCAACCCCTCCCTTTAGAAATATACCCTGCTACAGAAACAGCAAGGAGACTTGCTGACCTATGTCCCACTAGGCGCTACAAGAGTCTGAAAGAACGAATTAACGAACCAAATCTCTAACATCCAAGGGTATAACATTTGATGCCACCTGTTTAAACATAATCAGCAGCTGCCACCAGATCAATATCAGGGGATCATGTCTCCAGCCCTGTAGGATATTAATGTGACATTTGATAACCACAGGAATCCCTTTCACGTAGGTGGTAATACCCCTGCCCTGCAAAATTAACTTGGATCAGTGCCATTTATGTTGCAACTTTGATGGGCAATTTTCACGACATTTGATAACATGAAATGCATATTGAATATGAAAAATGAGAAAAAAGTTCCTTTTGTTTTCATCACTGTTTGTTGTCATAATTTGGGAAATTTCATAAAAAGCAGCCAGCATATTTTCTGAACAACATTGTAAAAAGGCTTTTTTCCAGTCCTTTTCGTTTTGAAAACAGCTGAATTCACCATAATTACAGTAATAAGACATTTTGTATTGCTCCACTTTACAACATATTTCATTATTATGTTATCATAGAAGTTAGATCATAAAGCATCAAAAGTTATTTAACTTATATAGCTATATGATGAAATGGTTATTATCATTCAGATATCAAGATTACATCTTTCTCTTGGGTCATATTACAAAATTATCATTAAATCAAATGTAACATTTTATCCCTCCACCTAAAATATATATATCTACATATTAAATAGGACAGCTTTTAACCAGTAACTGGTTTATCTCGCCATCAATTAAAGCTGACGTATAATAGGGTGGAGTCTGATAGTTTGAGTTTATTATCATCATAAAATACAGAGTCAGGGATAATGAACTGATACAGTCAGTCTGAATTATGCTTATACATGTAATCTATATGTACAAACATGTCATGGTACTTTCCATCTTTATTTGGAAAGATTACAGTAATGTCTCTGTGATATGAAAAGAATCTGTGATATTTGACTTTTACTTTATTTGGAAGCACAGTTAGCTATTTACAACAGGTATTCTTCCTGTATTCCTTATTAGTAGACCACTCTTCTCTTTATAAAAATATTGCTCAGTAATAATTTGCTTTTCTTGTTCATCCATTTGTTTGGTTCTAGGTGATCTTGTGAGTGAGTGATTTGCTTGTCATGTGCTGTACTGACATACCAAAGTCTAGTCTCCAAAGGAAGACATATATGTTGGCTCATTGGGATTTCATTCTGTTAACATCAAACTTATTTCCCAGGGCGACATCTTAAGACCAACATAAATTTCAGATCTCTACTTAGAGAAGGTAGCATCCTTATGAATTATATCATAATTCATGAATCATATCATGTAACATGATGGTTTATTCTATTTTTCAGACGTGAATAAGAACAATAACTAAGCCTTGCTTGTGATGGGAATTCTCCGTAATTTCATCTGTCAATACACCAATTTTTATCAATACTGATGCCGCAACTTATTTCATTTACCAGGAAACAATCTGATTGCATTTGACTTCTTCTATTGGATCAAGATGTCATTCTAATCCAATAGCATTTGTCAAAGAAATTGGGATTGCCTGATTGATAACTCGTGTAGACTCATGCTGCTTTTGTAGTGATGTTGCATATAAATGTTACACCTATTTCTTTATGTTTGATTATCATGTGACTCATATATTATTAACACATTTTTTCTGAGCAAATGTAAGGTGACTCAGCTATGACTTGTTTATCAGAAGCTCCTCATGCATTATACATGTATGGATTATAATGTTAAAGGATGGCAATATTCTTGTACCTTAAAGTAGTAGGACTTATCTGGTTGCAAAGTCATACGGCTCAAGAATTACATTCCACTAAGAATATTAGTGTAATAGAAAAAGATATTCATTCCAAATCCCACCACCACTGTTGATCAGGACACATTGCCACTTTAAGAGGACCCTTTGTGAAACATTTATCTTACAAGCTCCTGTGAATTCATCTCCAGGAGTCTGGAACCCTGAGGTAGGTTTGTGAGTGTAGATAAGAGCGGAGACTAAGGTTACATGTCACATCCATAGGTCATGGTTATTCCTCATCCTCTTTGAAATTGGGAAGAGGTGTGGTTCCAATATGGGGAATGGATGCTCTACTGTATTAAGGATGAATCAGATAATGGTATAGATGCGTGTCATTTTTACACATGTCAATTTAGGTATCATAGACGTTTCAAGAAAAAATATAATCAAGGAGGTTATATTTAATCTCCTTGATAAAATCAAACCTGTAAAAGTGACCACCTCTATATAAAGACCACCTGGCCAATGTGACCACTTTTTGGTGGTCCCTTCGATAATTTTTTCTCATTGACACAAGCATGAAGATTCATGTCTATAGTGACCACCTGTCCACATAGACCAGATTTTCTCAGTCCTCTGAGTGGTCTTCTTGGACATTTTTTGGTGTTATCCTGTATCAAAATGCTACTTAGGTTACCCAGGTAAATCTATAACGCTGTGACTGACTCAGAGTTTTATGCATATGTTTGTGTTCTGTATTCCATAGAAAACTTCACACAGATTCGATGTCCATAAAAAGTCCAAGATCCCATATAACCTTGTGATGACCTTCCCACCAGTCGTATTATAGTGTAATCTTTTATGCTATCCTACAGTAATTCCAGATCCTTACAAGCCATCAGCCAACTCATAAATCCTTTGTAAGATCATATTTCATGTACGTAATATTCAAGCAACACCCATAGTAATGACAGATAAAAAATGTCTTAACATCTTATGGCTAATGTTCTTCCATCAAATGGGAGTAAGTCCTTCATTTGTCCTTGTCCTAGATGTAAGACTCTGTAGACGACTGTCTGCCTCTGTGTCTACATTGTAAGACATGGAATAGTCACCATACCTCATCATATAAGGCTTTGAGTACTTGAAATATACCAGACATCCATCCAACTTCTTGTCTGAAATATAAAGCTCTAAGATTTAACCAGTGTACCGCCTCAGGTTTGCCATTAATGGTAACCATTGATGTTAAAATATAACGTTAGAATAATTCTTAGCAAATTATACAAATATTCCCTTATTCTCAAGATGAAAATATTGATATCAATCATGGATCACTCATCAATATCTTAATAGAGCTTAAATCTTCCTTAATCACAAATTTGAAGTCATTGAAATGTCTATTAAATGGTAACTAAAAGTTGAAGTTATACTTTAAGTAACATTGCTTTAGCCCACCACATGCACACAAACCATTAATCAGACCTACGTGTAAGTAGATGTTGTTCAACCTTGAAGCCAAAATCCATGAGAAAAGATATCAGAGAAAGAAACCCTCTCCTACGTAATCCTTAGGATTCATCATCATTCTAGAACCCGGCAGGGTTGGATATAGTGTGTTTACCTTCTCAGACAACCTTGATCAAATTCTCTAAACCCAGAGCTTGCCTGTGGCTAGCAGGCTACATTAAATCCCCATTCATCCTGCGACTACCATATCCTGTGGCTATATTACTACATTTATCATTGTCTCCATGGCTAGGAGAAGGATTTGATATGCCGCCTGTTCCTAAAGCACTGTTTTATATATTACCGTACTCGAACTTAACTTGCAGATAGCACCACCAGAATCCATTTCAGATAAGACATGGGGTGTTTTTGGCCTTGTGGCTTCAATTATCCTTATCAGCGGTGACTTCAAGTAAGACTTATGCAGCCTTGGTGGAGGATATGCGCCTGTTAAATAGCCTGTCTCTGTGACCATGGAATGTCAAGATGGTGTGTGAGGTTGCCAAGGTTTTTAGTTTAATCTTAACGGTGACATTATCTTGATAATGCAAGGTCTTTTCACAAGACTATATGGTCGAACCTTATTAGATGAACCTTATGACATAAGATCATGCCCTAACATTGTTAATCATTTCCGAGCCAAGTCAAAATTTGATTTTATGACCATAATCATCATAACTATATATAAACTTAACCTTTCCAGTATCTTGTATTAGGCCTCTTGTGGACCCTGATGTTTTAATCAACCCTGACATTGGTAATTTTTGGGTCAACAGTAGCAGCTGTGGTTGCTATGATTTGAAGTAATCATTATCCTTTTGATAATCAAATTAGCTCGGCAGGTGTTTGTCCCCATTATCAATTATGCCATATCTCCCTCGCTCCTAGCATGGAAATCGTTATTGATGCATTTCATGACACGTTCTGAAAATGTCATAATACATTACAGGGATATAGCTCAGCATTCCCCACACTTAGTCATTCACAAAGCAAACAATAAATGCATGAAACAATTAATAATTTATAAGGCAACATTGTGAATTTTTCATCAGTCCATGTACAAGACCTTGAGATAAAGCTTGTTTCTTAAATCTGAATGAGAAATTTCTGGCTGGTACATGTTTTTGTAAAATTGTTCATTTTCTCTGGATTTGTTATTCAGTATGGTGCATGTGACTGACAGTGTGTGCACTATTGCCATGGAAGGAAAACATTAGACTGTCACAGGTTGTGGTGCTCATAATAGGCACAGACGCCATTGATGTGGTTTTGTACCAGACACGAGCAATGATTGATACCCAAATATACCATCAAGTTGCATGAAAACTGTGTACCGCCAGAAGGCATACAGGCTCTACATTCTTAGCTTTTAGGACATTTCAGAAGCGCACGAGACTTACCTATATTCCTTACAGCCTTGAAGAATCTAAGAATGTTCCTCGACTGATGATTGTAATTCCTGGGCGGTAAACGTTATGATGGAATGAGGTAAAGCCATGTCCCGTCGTGTTGTTGTGTCGCTGTTTTGGCCCTGCGTACGCCGTCACCACTGGACATGATGACATCATTCCCGTACAGACCTGTCAACGATATGCCGGGTGTAGACATCGTTAATTCTATGGCATGAATATGGGCCGTACCAACAGTGATATAATAGGGGGGTTTAATCTGATGACACATTTTCCTCAACAAATTGCTTTCTCCATCAATATTTCCCTTATCCTGCCCATATGTTGTGATGTCTGTTAATACATTATTAAGGTAGGTCATTGTAGATTAGAATGATATTTTGTCCTGTTGTTTCCCTGCCCTTGTACCTAATGAAGTGCAGTTTTCCCGTTAGCCCTGGGGGAACCTGGCACAGTAACGGGGGAATGAGCGGTTATTGTCTGTTTTGCTTGGCTGCTCATGATTTATTCATAATACATCAAAAAGGCTCATTTCTCTGGGCCATGAGAGGCTATGTATGGGGTACCTGGTATGCTATATTTGATATTTCACACATTATAGGTTCAGGGATTTGGCAGAAACATGCGGAGCCTTCTACAGAATCATCTACCCTTTTAGGAATCTGGATGTACATTTTATTTGCCGGCTATGTCTCTTAGGTAGGTAGGTAGTCGACGTGGTAGTCATCAGGGTTATACCGCCCCTTGCGGGGTCTTATGATGTGTCAAATTATGATTCATAATCCTTTGAAATATCATGACTCACAACTGAATGGTTACCCAGTGTGCCTTAACCTTCTCCCTGCTACCTAACTGGTTACAAATTTGGTGCCAAACGGCTACCTTTGCAGGCTGCAAGTTCATGGCCATATGCAACCGACTGTTGGATGCACGATAGATGCTAGAGTCTGAAAGGACAATATTGTATCCACAGCAATCTATGGGTGATAAATATAGACTATAACACGGTATATTCTAGCTAGCTGTATCTCCCAAGGTTCCAGCCTTGAATTGACTGAATTCAACTTGGACATTTATTTATGTCAAACCGACCCAAGGAAACACACATCTAAATGCCAAATGCACCAGAAGTTGGGAAAATTTGGTGTCTTCAAACAAAAGATTGTAACAACAGCAATGCCAACAGCCAATTGCTGTATATGAATTTTTGACAGCAGTGCACTCGGCACATGTGAAGTGCATTCAAATGATCCTATGGAAGCCTGGTGAGTGTGATACAAGTAGAAGCTGCCATTATAACCCAAAATATCACCTGGTTTGGAACGCACATATCAAATGCTATCACAACCCCCGCTATGACATAACATCCGATAAAATCCCAGTAATATTCCCCACAGCGGAACAGTTTGGAGATTTGGTCATCTATCACCGCTGACAGGCGTGTACTGGTGGAAACATCTAATTTCAGGCTCCAGTTGTAATGTAAAATTGATATAACTGGATGCCCTGTTGTCACTGAAGGACAGTTATGGCATATGGTGTTAATGGCATCGTTTCAGGGACAATGAAAGCCTGAATGATAAGTGAGAATGGTGAAGGCCTGGTGTATATCACAGATTTCCCTAGAGCATAGCCAGACATTTTGGGGTTATTTATTTTAAGTTAATCGGCAGATAATGGATTAAGGGGCAAGAATGAGTCAAGGGAATGTGAAAGGGCAATGCTATGAAGTTTTGGTATCCAATATATTGCCAGCATTAGTTTTTGATGGTTATTTCATACAATTTATGTAGACTACTTGTTCTCACTTTTAATTGTTTGTATCATATCATCATGATAGTTTTAGACAAAAGTTGTTCATTTCAGAATATAAAACATTGGTATATATCATACAATTCATGATGGTAGTTGTAGTCCGTATATCCACGTCAAATGATGATGATGATAATGGTGGTATTTCTCATAGGTTACATGTAGCTGTATATGTTTTTGAATGGTTGATCTTTATAAAGCCGTAGCAATGTGCTAAATATTAAAGCATTTTCTTTTCAGATCTGGTCAGTCTCTACGGAGACGGGCGTGCCCCTGAGGAGGGTGGGGGGCGGAGGTGTGTCCCTACTGAGGTGGTCCCCTGATGGTAACAAGCTGTTTGCTGCCACGCCTTCTTCACTCTTAAGGTGAGCTGTGCATATCTTTAGTCAACTGTTGTTAATGCTCTTCAGTGAGTATAACATGTACTAAGATATTTCGGCCACCATGAAAAATGCATCTAAAGAGACCTCCAATGCAACATCATCCAGTGTTATGCACTCCTGTATATCTAAACTGTGCATACACGTACCTGGGGGGTGCTGCACTAGAGATCTCTCAAACATGCACATTTTCTTACAAATTGGGTGGTATATATTATGTAATCCCACAAATAAATATTAAGGGAGGTTACTATAACATATGCCTGCTGTCAATCAATAATTTAAGCATTTCTATAATAGAGTTACCTACTTGCCGTGTACTGGATACCACCTAGCTGACTAGCATGGAACGACAGTTCTAGTTGTAGACTTGGAAAGCATTATGACGACTGATTTCTTCACCCAGGGTTTGGGAGACAGAGACCTGGACTTGTGAGAGATGGACCAACCTGGCAGGGAGATGTCAGGTGAGGAAAATATTGACATTACAATATATATATCCACAGAGATGCTAGATCCGCTGGTTAGAACATGGAGTTAGAGAGGCAATATATATGAGAGAATGTACAACCCAACCTCAACAGGAAAGGAGGCCTATGCGTCAAACTTTCCGGCGCTTGAGATCTTGCCCTACCACTGAGACATCTGACCATTTCCAAATTTTAACCTTTAGTGAATGTTACTTGGCATTCCAGTATTATGATAACACTTCTATTAAAGGGCAAAAAAAAAAGTATCTTGGTTGCGGTGGCAGTTTGAATTTGTCAGAGCAAATTGAGAGCCCTTCAGGGGTCCCCCGAAAGTGCGAAATGGAACGAAATGGAACGAAATGGAACGAAATGGAACGAAATGGAACGAAATGGAACGAAATGGAACGAAATGGAACGAACTAAAACATGTGTTACATTATGAAATGTAATACCAGTAGATAGCGAAATATAAGGAACGTTGTAACATTCACAGTAGACGGGAACAGGAAGCAAATACATAATATAACGTGTTTTGTTTCTTGAATCTGTTTGATGATATTAAATACAACGTTTTTGCCGCGTTTGTGTGGCTAGATTCTTCCCTGAAAATGGGAGCGCCGCGTGCAAAGAGATCCACCGCTCTTCCTTTGTGTTTACCAACGATCTGCAAATGAACTGCTGAAAATAGCAGGGAAAACAAGTAAACGGAACTGAGTATCAAAGTAAGGACTAGATTATACAGAAGTTGGTGGTAACATTGCATCTCATAATTCAACAAGAGGGCATGAGGCAAGCGTATTTTTTTTATTTATAAAGTGTGTTTGCGTGTTGCAAATGGAGCCCCGCATGCAAATGACCGCCAATGTTGCCAGCGCATCGGAACTGTGTACGTGGGTGTGCTACCGACAGGTTGAATCAAACTCCGACTTCCAAGTTTTATTTACATACGGTTTTAGTCCATAACTAGTACGTATCATATGCATATCTCCGCAACATCGATTTTTATACAACCAATTGTTCGGCTGGTCGGCTGTCGGAGAATGGACCCCTCCGCTAATGATATGCAAATGCAGCTCTGCGCTGCGTCACCAATGTAAAATTTCACACTCCATTCAACCACGGACGTGGACTGAGAACTACCTCTGGAGACATTTCTGCTTACTTGTTCACGACAAAACAAAGGGAGGGTGTGAACGAGCAGGATGTGTATTTCACAGTTCACACAACACGCAAACACGCTGTATGAATAATGAAATTACGCTTGCCTCATGCCCTCTTGGTGAATTACGAGATGCAATGTTACCACCAACTTATGTATAATCTAGTCCTTACTTCGATACTCAGTTCCATTTGCTGGTTTTCGCTGCTATTTGCAGCAGTTCATTTGCAGATAGTTGGCAAAATCAAGGAAGAGCGGCCGAGCGTTTGCACGCGGCTCTCCCATTTTCAGGGAAGAATCTAGCCACACAAACGCGGCAAAAACGTTGTATTTAATATTACCAAATAGATTCAAGAAATAACACACGTTATATTATGTATTTGCTTCCTGTTCCCGTCTACTGTGAATGTTACAACGTTCCTTATATTTCGCTATCTACTGGTATTACATTTCATAATGTTACATATGTTTTAGTTCGTTCCATTTCGTTCCATTTCGTTCCATTTCGTTCTATTTCGTTCCATTTCGTTCCACTTCGTTCCATTTCGTTCCATTTCGTTCCACTTCGTTCCACTTCGTTCCATTTCGTTCCATTTCGTTCCATTTCGTTCCATTTCGCACTTTCGGGGGACCGCCCTTCAGTCTGTAATTTTATTTTAGGTCTGATTTCTAGTTTGTTTTATTTTTATTCTCACACAGCCACCCATGGTCCAGTAGTTGTATGGTATAGAATCATCATGTTTGAAAGAATTTTGTGCCATTTAGAAGCTTACAATGAGAAAATTTGTGCTACATGTAATTCATGTTGTGCAAGGCTTTAGCAACAAGCAGTTTCATTGTTCCATAATCCGGGAAGGGTATCCTTGCTGGAGCTGCGCCATCTTTCGGAAGCGACGTAAAGTGGGCGTCCCGTGTTCGAAGAGGTGCTTCTAGCACGTTTCAACAGCCTCATTACTTGGATGGGTACCTACTGGCTGTAACAATCCAACCTGGTGAATAATAATCCATTTTGCTGCAGTCCTCCTGCTGGAGTCCAGATGGCGCTGTTTTACTCTTCACAGTGGCAGACGAACCTGTCATCTACTCCATCACCTTCCCCAGAGATGCAGGTATCCTGTCATTTTTCCTCCGTAACTTATATCTACAGTCTAGTCTGGGTGCCATCCGATTACTACCGGGGTTCCCACACTCGCTAGTCTGAAAAATCAGGGTAGCGAGTGTAGGAGCCCCGGTAGAAATCTGATGACACCCAGGTTATCTACAAACTAGTCTGCGTAAGAATTTTTATGTGGATTTATGTAACCTAGCGGATAAATGTTAATGGAGGTTACATGTCAGATCTCATCATTTTGCATCATTTCATGATGTTTTCAGCCTGTAACTTATTGCATGTTTTTTTTCTTCACACTTTTATAGATGTGGTGACATCGGTTAAGGCTGGGTCCAAGTCAGCAGTAGTCTGTGTGGACGTCTCGCAGGTTGCTGTGGAGGTGGGGGAGGAAGTCCTGAAGTGAGTCACAATACTGTCTTCAATTCAATTCAATCTTTATTGAAACATCTTGTTCTGACAGATGTTTGGTAGGTGTGTCACTTAACCTGCTTATCCATTATCATTTATTATCCTTTGTACACTTAAAAGTTTGACAAATCATCTAAAATCTATGATGGAAGCTAATTCAAATTCATTAATGATGACACCATATTATCAATTTGATAACTAGTGTACAGACGATTGCAGAATGAAATTTTTACAAAATCATGTACTTAGATGTCTGATATAATGCACATCAGTTTATTAAGCAACCGAGCAGCTGCCTTTTTGAGTTTTAATTTTTGTCCCAGTGGCTATAATATTGATCAAAGGGCAAACATGCTGTAATATAGAGTCTAAGGACAATATCAAAGGTTGAAAAATTTCCTGATGCAGATTGCATTATTCTTAAAATGGTTTATATTTACTGTAAAACATACCAAGTTTGCCCTTTCATCATCTGGGCAACTTTCGTGTTGAACATGTGTTTATCTTTTTCTTGCTTTCTTTATATTGTGTAGTGTTGGAGGGAGTGTACACTCCATGGTGTGGGACCCTAGAGGAGAGAGGCTGGCTGTCATCTTTACAGGTTAGTTTACTAAACACTTCATGTTTTTTAACTTCAGCAACCATCTTAAAATCATTGTCTCGATTGTCTCACTTCTACATTGTAGTTCTGACATCCACAGTTAGAAGTTTACCAATAGATTTAGTTTCTGTATAAAGATCATCATTGTTGTCAATTGTAGACTTGGCAGTACTTGTTGTGTTGTTTCATATCTCCATGCCAGCTGACCCAGAGAAAGGCACGACCTCCCAGCTGATAGCCCTGTTCCGCACCAGACTCCACCCTGTACTGGAGATCATGCCGTGGTGAGTCATGGACACTGAATCCATGGAACTCTTAATTATTTCCAAATGAGAGAAGTTATAATTAATCATTTAGTGTGTGAAATGATATCAGGATTGCTGTTTCTCAAGATGAGATGCCAAGTTCAGATTTGCATGTTACACTACAGCTACCAAAACACCAAAATATGTTAGAAACATGCTTTTCTTTATTTTTAGGTATTATCTTTGAATCATTACGAACATATGTATTGATTTAAGAAGTAAGTTGAAATAAGATCTACAAAGATCTTGGGAATGCTTTTCAAGAAAGGGATGTAAACAATAAGAAAAAGCAGTGAGATTTGTGATTCTAATGTGAGTAGAATGTCACTATGTCTGTAACCCCCTATTTCTTTCCAGTGGTTTCATCCGTGGAGAGCCCGGCGTGTCACCGGAGCTGATCAGCTTCCAGGAGAACTTTGAATCTGGGGCCCTGCTGGCTGTGGTAAGACAAACATGATGAATGCTCACTTGACTTCTTGCAAGCATCATCTCAAGACATCTTTTGAATGCAGCAATAGAATATGGATGTACTGAACTGGTGTAAGATTGCAATACAACACATTTCTTCATTTTGTATCCAAAATATTTGAAATTTATTTCAGCATAGACTTGTATCTCCTTCTGTTCACTGCAACTTTTATGTCTTCTACATGTAAATTGACCTAACACTTTGAAGGAGATCAATGTAATGTTTTTCATTGTTCTGTGTATTAGTTGCAACCTTAACAGTAATCATGTTTCTGTGTTTCAGTGCTGGTCCAATGGGAAGCTGTCTTTCATCCCGCTAATGTTCGTCCCCTCTGATGACGTCAACAGAATCCCTCGTAACGGGTTTGGCAATGGCACCGTCTTTACTGGACAGATATTTTCTCAGCAATGAAGACAAAATCAAATTTGTCAGCATGAACTGAGAAGTATCAAAGATATCGTACACAACATTCATGGGACAAAAATGCATGAATACAACATTCTACATGTATATGCATTGTTAGTATTCAAATAGTACCAGATTTTCTACGATATGAGCATTGAAATACAAAAGGTATAAGGTATGACTTTTCAAATGACAAGGAAAGTACAAGGAATTTGATAAGATATTACAGGCTATTCAATGGAGTTGTTTAGTAATAAGTTTATGTTTAGGATGAAATCATGGCTATATTTGTAATGCTAGAGGTTACTAGGGGTCGATGGTGTACATGTGTTTGGAAAAAATAAACCCATGTCTTCCTATTCTTACAAGACATTGTATGGTTGGATTTTTTCCTTGATATTGTATACTGTACTAGTATGTTGCATCACAACTTGATTTTGTGATATATTATTCTTATTCAAGTACAGCATAATATCGCAGGTCACAACAATTGCACAGTGTCTGAAACAAGTTATCATTGGATACAGGTATCTAACTATAGAAATAAAGTACATAAGGTTGATATGGATCCAAGACAACCAGTGAACATATCTAAGAGCAGTGGTGCCCATTTCCCCTTGCCCCATATTCTGTAAAAAAATTAAGTTTAGATCATATTTTATGATAGATGTGTCAGATGTTTGACATTGTTATTTATCATTCAGTACTTTTCACCTGCACTATCAATGTTCAATATACATTTTCTTAACTTCTAATGGTACAAAGTCCATATACTATACAGCATAAACTATAAGAATATTTTAATCAAACAAAGTCCTCATTACTTAACGACTGCATGTTGAAAAAATGCTGATGTCGAAATATTGAGATAACGTCCACGATCTTTCAAACACGAAGTGGCCCTGTTAATATTCGTTCAAAGGTCCCCCTTCAAACTACGCTCTTAAAAGCTCACGCTCTACTACTACCGAAACTACTGTTACCAAGTGCCTATTACCCAGCTAGTCGACTAGCTCGTGTTAGCAAAATACATCGTACGGACGTACCACAACAGTTAAAAGCCATAAAAGAATATATTATATTACAAACATTATACACAGGCCTTCTAACCACAAAGTTCAAGTGCAAAGGTCGTGAAAACATTACGTCATCCGGGATTTCCACCTGTTTCTCCCCCAGAGAATCATGGGTAAATTGTTTTTCAGTGGGGCTTGTATTATATGGGACTTCCCATTGAGCCTGAGTCATTGTTTCGCTGGCGCTGGGGTTTTTACCCCGCGTAATGCACCGTCTGGCCAGAACTGATCTCAACATCGTTGTGGAGAGTTGTCTTTGCTAGAGCTGCTCTACTTTTGAAGACACCGTTGTCAAGAACTGCCGCCTTTAAGTTTCCTTAGGTGAGAACGCTACGTTTTGTTACTGCTTTCACTTTTGCGTTACTTCCGGGTTGCAACTCCCCGTGAAAACGCTACATACGGAGGAATTTTACGTTGGTGCTACTAACTTAGACATGTATGCAGCTTAATGTTGTTATAAAGAAGCTATGGGATGTTATTCCTGTTCCGTTTTATTACACTATCATTGCACAGATTCGGCTGTGGCGCACGATACCAATGTACATACCTCGGTGACTGTTGCATGCTACTGAGCTAAAACTTCGCTGTGTACCCAGACTTGTGTTTTGATGATGGTAATGCTTAATTTTTACGTTGGTAATGCTTAGATTACCTTCAGCCAACGACACTATGCCTTACACGCCGAGCGATGCATATATTGGTAATGATAATGCGGTCATTCAAAAAATATGATGGTCATTGTCGAAAGTGAAACTGCTCAACGGGTAGTCCGTCTGTGTCCTATGCTCTATACTCCGGATGTTTTCTGTTCCTCTACTGGACTTTGATCCCTCTGGTTGGATCCCTGTATAGCTCTCCATCCGTAACTTTATTTAGAATTATCCCTTGCATGGATCGATATGTTCCCTCAGTGTATACATGTACATGTAACAACGTACGAAAACTCAGGTTTGTGTTAAACTATGTAACTTGCTGAGATATCGATTTGAGGAGCGCTTTCGACTTAAAAATCCTGTCACAGTCTTAGCATAAATCTCGTTTAGACAGCGCTTCTTTAATAAAAGAAAGTGCCATTCATTTTATATGCGCAACGGCCAAAGATCAAATAAATGCTCATTCATGGGGAATTTCCAAACAGTCAGGCGATAGCAGCGATACCACGTCACGTACATGTCTGGTCGGCTCAACCGTGACCGTATAAATACACTTCACCATGCCAGTTCTACCGGCTTTCGACGGATAATGAACAGTACTAGTACTCTCCAAGCAGAGGTTAAGGTCCGGATTGTTTTGGACTTCTTTGGCGCAGTTTGATCATACCTGCTATTTTGCTAGGTTCTCTTTTTAGGCGATAAAAACGCCTAAAACCGGACGTCCAAAACAAGTCGGAGCCCAACTTCAGCTTGGAGAACAACTAAACAGAGCCTTCTTTATGCCCCTTCAAGCTCCGAAAAGAAACATTAAAAAGATTTGAAATATTAGTGGGATGGATTTTGAATATATATTTACTATTATTCCATTTTTAAAAGAATTAGAAAACGTCAAACCTTGCTGGGCAATATGTGTTAGAAGGTCTATGCCATGCGTCCACTAATAAAAATATTTATTTGTTGAGATAGACACACAGCCCCATAAAATACTAGTAATAATTATGCGTCTTACGGTACCGGTAGTTGTTTGGAAATGGAAAAGAGGAACTTGGGCCATAAAGTACCAAGAATGGGAACCCCCACCGTCATGTGATCTGCCTCGTGGCCTCTGAACCCGCAACACAAACACAGAAACGGGAAGTTCCAACCGGGGCGGAGGCCAGTCATGATAAGGCATATATTGTCTACGATGATCATTACGTGCTTCGTGTTTACATCAGTCTCGTGAATAAACATTTCCAGTCATTTGACTAGGTACTTTCAACTTTAAGGGGGTACATGCTGGAGAGTATACAATGGGAAGAACAATATACATGTATATATTGATGTGGTCAGAGGCTATGTATCATCTCCGGTGCCAACACTCGATCTTTATTAATCGTTGTACGCACACTAAGATATAATATTCTATACTGTATTGGTGTGTCAAATTATATATCCATATCTAACACAATGTCCATATCAAATGGCGGCTTTCAATGTGAGGTAATAGGAAACGCCTCATTGCACGGTGGGGGAGAGACGAGAACTTAACTTTCGACAGAAGCAAAAGTCGAAAGGGGTACTGGAGGTCATCCTGCATATGTCATTTGCAGGTTTGACTTTATGTCTGTTATATAAGTCCTCTACAGCCACAGAGCTATTAACATTCCCGAAAATTATAAGCTGTAAAAGATTTCATAGAAAATGGTTGGAAAAAATAGTGCAACAAAACAGTCCATCAAAATGTGTCAGTTCCCAAAATGTAATGTCCCACCGGTCTATACAATAGACCGATCCCAAGGCCACGCCCCCTGTTCGATTTCGAACACCTCCGTCAAAAACAGGGTTTGACGGACCAAACATGGCGGCCGCGACTAGGTTGAAAATAATGCCACTGACTTCGGTTTAGCTTTTGTGGCACTGAAACCCTTTCAGAGCGGGCCAAATAAGAATGCGATGTCTTCTTTGTTGAAGACTGTATCCACCGGGCAGAGTTGTTTATGGAGGGGGTAGGTTTAGTTGCGGTGAGAGCGTAATGTTTTCGGTCAATGTTAAAGCGGTATGCGCTGCATAGTTTTCCCTTGTCGGTTGGCATCAGCGCCCAGTTTCTGACAAGCAGCCGATGCACGTGTAAAACAGGGTTCATATATCTGTGACAGGGTTCCTACTGTATTGACTGCATGCATAACAGCTGCATGGTATTTAGTAACTAAGAATTGAAATGCATCCTTTTACTTCCCTGTTCACTTTCAAGTTAACCAGTTTCACACACCAGTAGCTGAAGATACGAAACTCTGCGCTAGCGGACTTTGTAGTAGTCAGCATGTGGTACAAGCTTCCTCTCCTTGAGTGCCTGATCTATTTTCTTTTTAAATTCGTTTTTGTTCTCAGCATGCATTCAACCAATACAGTGGAAAACCTGTCCCAGATATACGTACCCTGCTTTACACGTGCCATTTCTGCCCCGCCAACGCTGTTTTTGACGGAGGTGGGCTGAATAGAACAGGGGGGTCTATGGGTCTTCTATTCGTTCGATATGGTGTTCGACAGGATCGGTCTATAGTTTGACGCTCCCAATTAAGGCATAATGCAAAGGCCTTTGGCATCGCGTCACTGCTAAACGTGATATGATAAAGGGGAAGGGAAACAAGGTTGACTAACACTTGACACGCCTCCTGTTGTGTCTGGGACAGGATTTCCACTAGTGTCGTTCCTTCTTTTATGTAATAATACATGTGGCCAGAAACAGCGAGCTAAAGGTGATATGTGGTTGTTCGTTCGAACCAGAGGACTATTCCATTTCAAAAGATTTGGGGAAGAGCTTTAAGAAACTAGTTCCTTGTCCTCTTTTTTTTCTGTAACATTCTAATACATGTATATTGTACAACTTCAATGCACGCACTGTATTTCTACTAGATAGCCTTATTTCTATCTACTCGTAGTTAGTTTCCCCTCTCCCCAAAAATCCTTGAAATTATACATCCCAAATTGTTTAAGTGTACGTTTAACGTTTATGATTGCAGAGTGTGACGTCAACTGTGACAGCCTTTCTGCGCCGACGCAGTAAGACATGGAGAACCACACTGACGTCACAGGCATGGTTCAATTATACTTTCTCGTAAACCACCGAAAATATTGATAAAATCTGAAGAATATCAGTTTTAAGACTAGTTGTATTGCCATGCATGGAAAGGCAACAACGCGAAGGGGCTATCTATCACATCATGACTGTCGGGTCTTTGATTTTATTCTATGATTTTTGTCCATTGGGACAAATACCAAAAAGTGCAATATCTTTTACAACAAAGTGCAAAAAGTGCAATATCCTGTACAACAAAGTTAGATCTATTAATAGCAACTTTCTTTGGTTAATCCTGTATTGGTATCCATTCTCTTTTCTCGTTTTTGCTTTCACTCTTATGGAGGAAACTACCATTTCCTTATTAGAAATTCCGATATCAAAACCTCTAATTCATATCTTATCTATCAATGATGTTTGAGTATCAAGTACGCACTCTCCGTAAAACAGTCGTTTCACAAAACAGGAGAAGGCGGGATTTCAGTGGACCCACCCCCCGAGTCTGGTCTGAAGATGGGGAATACTCCAGCCGTACCAAAGGGGACCGGGAAAGGCGACCAAACCACTTCCCACGATTCTGACTCCGGTACAGAGTTAAACGAAGATGGTACCAACAGTCCCGGTAGGTACTGGTCGTGGTTTGTGATCCTTTGATAAGGATTCCGAACATTTCTGAACAATTCTGTTGTCATTTGATGGTAACATGATGTACAGCGACTTTTAAAAAGGTGCAGGATACCACAGAGACAACTGTATAATCACCCCTTCTCCATAGACTCAATTTCTAATATGTGACTTATAAACAAAATATTTTATATATATATATATATAATTCACGCTCCTACTTAATAAAGACTGGTACCACATGTTTGAGTGTCTCCAGACGAAGAGAAGACGCCTCACGATTCAACAAGCGGCTGTCCGGCTACTTCGGAAGAATCCTACTTAATAAGGACACTGGTACCACATGTTTGAATAGTGTCTTTTTTCCCTCCAGACATAGAAAAGACATCCGACGACTCTACTAGCGTCTTTCCGGCTACTTCGGAAGAATCGAGTACGTCAGGTCAACCTAAACTTGAGCCGTCGGAAACGCCGACCGGCCAGACAGAACTGGACATCCACAAAACAACATCTGATCTTGCTGTTGAACCAAGTCCAGGTAAAGTCGTCATGATTTATGTATTCTTACGGGACGGCCCAACGTACGCACTCGAAATCGAGATAACATGGTAAGGGTTAGGGACCCCCATTTCAGCACCAAGGACATCCCCCGCGGACTCACCGTTACGTTTTTACTCCGGCCGGCGCTGACCGCTTTGACTTACATATCATATAGAAATGTCCATTAAACTCTCACCACAACATATAATGGCCCTTATCTCATCTGGTTTGCTTACAACACGACACGAACCCTTGGATCCAAAATAACTCCAGACGATAAAATTTAATTTGGAAGCTTTTTTCAGCTGGTCTACCGAGGGAAAGGAGCATTTGATTTAACATTTGTAATATCATAATGGTAATGAGCAAGAACGGGCCTCGTGACAATATCATGTCATCAAGTTTTTCCTTTTGCTATTACTCGAAAAGGGCAGTTTATGGTCTTATGAATGAAATTTTGTTCCTTCTTTCTTTCTTTGAATGTTTACCGATGTGTAGAAGGCGAACCCGCAGCTGATGACACAATCCTAGCCCCGCAGCCTACCACGGAGGAGCCTCATCAACATGTCCGAACGGGAAACAGCGAGGCAGAAAAACCATCAGTTACAGGTAATGCCGAGCAATGATACTGGGCCACATACAATATGTTAGAACTGTGCACAGAACAAAGTACTACAATTGTCAATCGTCAGCATGGAAAGCATCAACACTCAACTCAGGGTCCTATTGGCGCCCTTTACAAACTACTGTACATTTCCCACAGATGCTTGTGATGTGACTATAATTCTTTAGGAGTGCTAATGTTTTGCCGACCCTACAAAAGCGCGCAAAACTCTTGAATATCAACGTAACTTCCTGTTGTTTCTATCAGGCGGGAGTGGCATGGAAGAGGCTGAACCTTTGTCTCCAGAAACACCAGTAGTCCCCGAGAAAGCTGGCTCCACTCCCGGTGATACCAACACCCCAGACCCGTCAGAGACGACCGCAGATGACCCGAAGACGGTGACTGTTGAGGTAAAATTGACGGAATAATATCCTAAGCCGGTGTCACTTTAGATTCTGAAATACCTAATTTCTTAACGGTTTCTAACTATATTCTCGGCATTGACGTAGCTGTATCACTTTTGCCACAGGGTAGGGCCGAATCTTCTGATGTTGTGGAAAACAAAGACGAAAATACGGCCCCAGCGCCTGTCACAACAGATGCAACTGCAGATCCAGCAACATCATCTGCAGGTCCAGTACCAGCATCTGCAGATCCAGTACCAGCATCTGTAGACCAAGTACCATCAGCAGCAGATGGTGCAGCAGAAGCCTCACCTGCAGGGCCCCCAACCACCACCTCCACAACGTCTACAGAAACACTGACAGCCAGCTACTTTCAGGCAGCAGGTATGCCGACACACTGATCACAGTTTCCTCTAATAAAATGTCCCATCACCAATATTACCTTGTGGTACATATACTAGCGGTTTTCTGAATGGTGACTCTTATGTGCTGACACAACAATAGTGTTTTCTTTACGTCTTATCACAGTTACTGCCGGAAAAAAAGTGGTGGTGTGACATGTCCGCGGGCGATGTCCTTGGTACTGAAATCGGGTCCCTAAGCCCTGCCTTCTCAATTCAATTAGGATTTTACCACGGTCAATATTGACTGAAGATAGCCATATACCCCAAGATGTGTTTGCAGTTTCCTCTACTCTTAGGGAACCTTCCATGTATGGTGCTGGATATGACACTATGTTAGGATACAGTATGCTTTTGTGGAAAATATTACGTTATGCAAAGTACGCTGGTTACTTTATTTCGCTGACCATCCTTTTCACACAGGAATGGACCCTGGAATGCTGCAACTGCTGAAGCAGATGCACCCGGACATCTTCGTCCAGATGGAGGCCTACAACAGACTGGTCTCTCACGTGAACACGCTGGGGTTTTCGTTCCGCAGTCACGTGCCTATGGACGGGAACTGCATGTTTCACGTGGTGTCCGACCAGCTGCGGCGTACACAGAGCCCGGAGATGACTCACCAGGAACTCAGGAGCAAGGCGGTGGACTACCTGCGGGGCCATCCCTTTACGGTAAGACTTACAGGATAAAGAAGCTATCATTTGCCAGTCAAAAGAAACTAGAATGATTGTGATCACAAAATCAAATGTAGAAATAAATGGGTTGCCAAAAGCAATCAAATATCCGCTGATGCATGGCAGCTGTAGACATGTCTATCCAGGATGTTCTATTTTCCGCACTGGACCTCCAGTTGTCTCTAGTAACCCCCAGCCCTTTTGCCAAAAACCTGGAGAGAAAAACACGTGTCGCTTCAAATAATATGATACATTTTCTTACAGGAGGGTAAGCAGCACCTGCGCTCCTTTGTCCCCGATGAGAAGTGGGATTACTACCTTGCTGCGATGTCCCGTGATGGAGAGTGGGGTGATCACATCGTGCTCATGGCCCTGGCGTCCGTCCTGCGCCGGGAGATCCACGTGGTGTCCAGCACGCCCGGGGACGACTTCCTCACGAAGGTCAAACCGAACGGTGGGACGGACGCACCCGTCACCGGTCCTCCCTTACTACTCGGCAACTACGCGGAGCAACATTACGTCAGCCTCGATGGTACGTGAACAATTCATGCTCAATACTAGACCTCACACCTTCGCCAAATGATGTTAACCTTTTAGAGTGACTTGAGTAACTTTTGTATTGAGTATCTCATTACCTGGATGCCTATCCTTCATCGACGTAAGCAAATCGTGTTCTGTCTCTCATTCATGAGCTATCTTCGTCGAAACAGATATTAGTGATTACTCACCTATTGCTTTTATTCTTGACAGGTCCTCAGCGTCAGCGACCTGTGCGTCAGCTATCAAGGCAACTGTCGATTGAGGCACCCCCGCCAAGAGACCAGCAAGACAAGCAAGAAGGTGGGAGGGGTCCTCAAATATCTCATATGTTCTGTATCCTGTTTATGAATATACTACATTCATCACATGCTCAAAGTTAACACGAATAACTGCTCATGATGATTTTTGTCATTCAGATATTGCTGGAAGAAAGTTTTCATCGTCAATCCAACTCATTTTTCATATATCCAGGTATGACATTCCACGCCGTGTGCGGATCAGCAGTCATGCTGTCCCCAAACAAGAGGAGCGCACACCGTCTGAGCGTATCAGACGAGCACACCACAGCCAGCGCCCTGGTTTTCAGCGCGACACCGATCAAGGTGGACCACGAAGTCCTCGTCGAGTTCTCCGGGTTCACCGACAAGGGAAGCGGCGCTCTGTTCTTCGGCGTCACCGCGGTGGACCCCGCGACGTGGGAACCCGCGGAGCTACCAGCGTCCCTCGCCTTCGATAAGCAAAACATCGGCGGCTTCTGGGTCTGGCCGATTGACCATGACCTTATGACAACAGGAGCGCTCTTGAAGTTTTCCGTAAACTGCAACGGGAATCTGGAGTACTCTAGCAACGTCAACGGTGGCATGTCCAAGCTGCAGTTGGCGAGTATCCCGACCGAGCAACCGCTCTGGGCTGTCCTGGACTTACAGGGAAGAACGCAAACAGTCAAGTTTGTTGATGGAGGTAAGCTGAATAAGTCTAAACATTCCACGTAGACTGTAGATGTTACCTTTTTAGACACTTCTTCATTGCAAAACCATGTGAAATCATAGTACCAACTTTGATAAATTTAATTGGTAAATACCTTGGAGTTAAGTGTGCCTTACCTTTTCCTTGCAGTCTACGATTCCGTTATTTCAGAAACTACCTACAATATAGGAGTAGATCATAAAGGCATTTGTATCATAGCACAAGACCGTCAACCTTTGTACATTTACACTATACAGAGGACAAGAAAAAGGCCACGGTGATCTGGAAGAAAGGGGGAGGACCCGACAGTCCCCCTGACATCAACGTTGTCATGGGCTTTCTACAGGTATGTCAAAAGTACTTAAAGTATCAACCAGCCGTTGGCACAGCACACTAGCTTTGCAGGCACATATTTTTGATTACCTATTTTTGTTTCATCAACCGAATTTTAACTCATAAGCCGTGCTGTACATATTCAAGTGTCTTGACATCATCCTGTTGTTGAATTCCACACAGAATCTGCTGATGGACAAAATCCAGATTCTGAAGTCCTGTGCGGCAGTTATCCGGGAGGAGGAGACACCAGAGCGGGCCAGGAAGGCGCTGAGATATCTACACAAACTCACCATGTAAGCGTTGTTGAAATACTAGTTTCCGAGTACAAAATATATATGTACATGTACAATGAAATATAATGATTTTTAAGAATAAGGTATGCGGGAAAATGATTATGAAAGGAGCCCTATTGGGCTTCACGAATAGGTGATCGAGTGAGTGAGTGAGTGAGTGAGTGAGTGAGTGAGTGAGTGAGTGAGTGAGTGCGTGCGTGCGTGAGTGAGTGAGTGAGTAAGAGTCAGTAAGTGAGTAAGTGAGTGAGTGACTTTTAGATAGTAATGTAAATATTAACATCCATTTAACTTAAACATTCCTTCACTCGCTGATCTACCATTCCGTAGGAAGATCATCGAGAATGGAGATGAAGAAGAGAACAGGAAGGTTTACATCATGAACGGCGAATTCAAGGAGACAATTCTCCGCGCGCACTCGGCCCAACAGTTCATGGTCGCTGCGGGATGGTGTCAGGTAATGAGTTCAGCCGATATATCTGTTAGATACTCAGACCATGGACAGTAAGAGTGAAGATTTTACAATACGAAAGAACACAATATTTGTTTGTTTGTGTGTTTATTTATTTCACCAGAGGAAACATATCAACTTCTGATGTTTTTATGTGCCCTGTGGATGTAAAGATGCAGATGATATGATACTTGGTCATTCGTTAGACAGGTTACTGCAAACTTTTCGAACTGTTTCCTCTGTCCGAACTAACGCAGGTTGACGACATGATGGTCTTCACCAGGACCTGTGATGTTCTGCTGCAACCTACGGTGGAGGCGCTAGATGAGAGTTTGAGGTAAGAAGTTTGGAATATTTGCAGATGTTTTGTTCTTTTGAAAAGAGACAATGGAATATGAAAGTATTGCATATCTTTGCATTTTCACTGCTTATCAGTGCTACTCATCAACCCAATCTTTGCACGTCTTATTTCAGTGCCCTCCCGGAAGAAAGCTTTGCAGAAAAGGACACGACTGTGTTCTCCCACACGACAAACCAAGGTTAGTGAAATTTGTAGTGTGCACCGGAGCAGATATTGTCATCTGTTTGTTGAGTAATAATAGAAATGATCTGGAACGTTAAAGAACTAATTCTTCGGCTTTACTAGAGGCTTGTTTTTCCAAAGCAACCCATTTTTTATGTGATTTTTTTTTACTCTACAGCTGAGAGCAACTCTAAGGGGGCGACCGAAGAAACGCAACCGCCAGATGAAAAGGTAATTTTTCTTTATTCTTAAAACTCCAGTACGCAAACCTTACATACAGTATACCAAATAAGTACATATTTTCGATGAAACCAAGATCACAGAGACTCATCTATTCCTACTGATAGCTATTTCTTATCACACAGAACGCTCTTCGGGACAAAATTCAGATCATTTCAACATGTGCAGCCATCACAAAAGAACAAGAACATCCGTCCCTGGTGAGAGAAGCTTTGACCACTGTCCGAAGAATGACCAAGTAAGAGGCGTCATGTGCATCTTGAATTGTGTTGTCCTTTTCAATCTTCTTTTAACCCTTATTTTCCACATTCTGTCGTTGTTTATTAAAGTAACGCTGTAAGTTAGTTGAAAGTTGTGGATCTGTTAGGGACAGACCACAAGAAAGAACGGTAAAATCATATGG
The DNA here is from genome assembly GCF_035083965.1 of Branchiostoma lanceolatum. Taxonomy (NCBI): domain Eukaryota; kingdom Metazoa; phylum Chordata; class Leptocardii; order Amphioxiformes; family Branchiostomatidae; genus Branchiostoma; species Branchiostoma lanceolatum. Next base: position 7,842,742 of record NC_089734.1, read on the forward strand.
ATTTATATCTATCAAAGCTTGTTACAGTCATTCACCGATCTGTTTTGCCTTACGATAGCAACATTTTGAAGCACCCTGACGACCAGAAGTTCAGGAAAATCCGGGTGGCGAACAAAACGTTTCAGGAGACTGTGATGAAATCCACCAATGCTCAACAGTTCGTGGTTGCAGCAGGATGGCAACAGGTAAATAATGTCAAAATAACCTTGCTTATTAGATATGTTGTTCTTAAGTACTCCCCGGTTTGGGAAGAGCATGGCACAATCGGCAACCGCTAGTTGCTAAATCCAATATCAATTAGCTTGAATTTGATTTGAATCATGTGTACATTATTTTCCTTCAAAGGTTGAAGATACCATGGTCTTCGACAGATCCAGCGATGACCTGCTCAACCCAACACTACAGATCATTGATGACTTACTGAGGTAATAATTCAGCAATCAAGAGTTCTATGTAGTATTCATAGACAAATCTATGAATATGTTTTATTGCCTTTACGTCTTAACATTGCGTCCACACTTACTGGAGTTTTCAACTGTTCCAACTTTGTTGCAACTGCGTCAGACGCACTCTGTCAACAACTGGTCATCATTTGTACATCCTTTTTGTTCCTACGCAGTTCTTTACCTTGGGAGACACCTGGTGACTCAGACGATCTGTCACATGCCTTCGTCCCTCAGAGTACAGCAGAGGCAGCCCCGCAGGGACCTCCCAAACTGGTCAAAGGTGGGACAAATGCATGGAAGTCTTTGTGACAGGATACAAAAATGTTACCAAACCACCTATGCATGTGCATCAAAGTACTACAACGCAAAACACTGTCATGTAGATGTTCGTATCTGCCCACTTATCATATGCCTTATGTTGTCTATGTATGGGCATCTACCACAAGAAGTAGAATCACCATGTATATAAGCAGTGGTGGCATCTTGCAACATGCCAATCTGCCCGCACCTCACGATTGAAAGCAACACAGCTATCTCATTAAACCTTTCAGGGTTGCCAGCTGGCATCAAGGTATCACAAGACACGAGGTTCCATGTCATTCGTGGGTCTAACATAGCACTGGCACCCGACAGGAAAGCCGCACACCGCAAGGGCGGCATAAGCAATGCCATCACCTTCAGCGCCAAACCATTTGGCGTGAATCAGATGATAGCTGTTCAGATCACAGATAGGGACCCTACAGTAGACAGCGCTGTTGTGCTTGGAGTTACCACTGTAGACCCCATCAAATGGGACACAGAAAAACTGCCACAGTTTCTGAGTTACCTCTCAAACGATGACGGCTTCTGGAGCGAGCCAATCGGAGACGACGTGGCCCAACCTGGCAGCATTCTAACGCTCTACGTCAGCAGTAGTGGGGCCCTGAAATGCTCTGAGTACACATCTGGTGCAGACCGGCCTGTGGAGGAGATTGACATCGTCTGCAACATCCCAACTGACAAGCCCATGTGGGCAGTAGTGGACTTGTTTGGGTCGACCACTGCAGTCAGCTTTGTCGACATAGGCAAGTTTGTTTGCATCCCATTGAGCGCAATAGACATAAACCTGTGGCAAAGCTGAAAAAAGGTCCTTTATCTATCATTACATTTCAGAATATTGCTGAATATGTGATTAAGTTAGCAAATACAATTGATTACTATTTTTGTCTCTCCAGAAGAGAAACAAGATTCTGATGAAGAGGCGCCCTTCCTGACAGACAAGGACCGCAGCTACGTGGCGACTCTGTTATCCAACATCGCCGAAAACATTCCGTAAGGCCGTTTTCATTGATGCGCATTTTTGGTATCTTTTGAGTATTTCTTGGTGTAATGTTAACATGCATAAACATATCCACATTTCCATTTAAAGACAGAAACGCTAGACATCTTAGACTAGATAACTTCTTTGATTATGTTATAATTGCCCCTCCGGATAACCTTCACACTAAATAGAACATTTTACACTCTACTGTAATGAACTGACGTTTCCGTTTGTTTTCGCAGTTCTACAACTGACAAAGAAGCGGAAAGTAAGAAGGTATGGAACTCTTCATAATATTATACCCGTCGTTAATTTTTCTCTTTGTGGAATGTCAACCGTCTTGGTAACTATTTAATGTTGATTATGGAAGGAAATAATTGTGCGGTCATCTGGAATCAGTCTTTGGACGATAATCTACTGTTCCCTGTTCTTTTTACACTCTAGGGCCACGAAGCTAGTGGGGAGACCTCACCCAGTAGTACCGATGGACCTGCGGGTGAGTTTTGTTTTTGGTATATATTATCATGCTTGTTGCATGGCTGTGTGATTATCACAATCATATGATTCTCCAGCCTTTCCATTGACCTCACGATCGCGTTTAAACATTTTTAGGTAAGGAAATGAAAGAAGTGGATGAGATACCAAGAAAACCTGCCTCCACAGTACCTGTGGCGGAAGCGGGCGCTCATGCTACCAAGGAGACTCCCGGCGCAGGCGCTGATCATGACGTATTGTCTACTGAGGTAAAGAGAGATTTATGTCTGGAGTTAAATCCTGCAAAATGTTCTCAATTTTAGTTCTCAATGATTCGTCTACCTTATAGATGATATTTCATTGCAAGACCATCAACTTGACATTAATGTTGAAGTAAATACATTATTAGCACACCTCATAACTTTCTATTACTCCTTTCCATCGTTCAGGACCTGCCCAGAGAGAACTGGCTGACGCCCTCCGTGAATGAACTCCTGGAGAAGGAAACAGTCGAACAGGCGAAACTGACTCTAACCACTCTGTGGATAATAACAAAGTGAGACTAAAGTGATGCCCTGATTCTTGCAAAACCATTTCTTTTGTCTTACTACTGTTAATAACTATAAATACATTATCTTTAAATTGTACGTAAGCCATTAGGACGTACTAGCCAATTTATCAATGCTGGTTCGTGTTCAATGCAGGCTATCCCTGTGTGGTGTTTTATCGTTAATGCTCATCTCATTACACCGCCGATATTTTACACAGAATGTTTAATAAAACTATAAAGCCTGGTCACTCTAGAAAACAAACATTTGAAGATAACGATGTATGCTGTCTCATTTTATATTTGCAGCAACGTCACAAATAAGAAAGGCAAGGATGACAACTACCGGAAGATGACTACCAGGGACATTCCCTACGCTGAAGCCATAACGGCCACCCCAACCACACATCGACTCTTCCTGAAAGCAGGATGGAAGAAGGTTAATGAATATTGTACCACTGAACCTACCTTGGTTTACGTCTAAGAATAAGCGTCAAGTTTCTACTCTTCATCTATTCGTGTGAAAGGAAAACGTCTCAAAGAGAGATACAAGCAGTGCTTCATTTGTTTTGAACCAGAGGTAGCGTTAGAAATTATAAAATCATTAAAGGATAATCTGTTAAAACAGCAAAATAGTTATTTGTAACGAATCATGTTTCCTTTTTTTCCACAGCTGGGTGAAATGTTAGTCTTCCCTCAGTATGGCGGCCAAGGTACCGGACCAGTCCTGGTTGCCTTGGAAGAAGGGCTGTGGTAAGAGACAAAATCACAACAGCAAATATATCTTTTTTTCATATTACCTTAATCAAGGTGTTTACTGCATTGTTGGCAGCACTGAAATACTGTTATATTTTTTTAACTTGCAGCAATTTGGATAAAGACGAAAGTCCGGCCCCAGAGAAGACTGAGACATCTGAGGTACAGCAAATCTGTGGCAATCTTTTCAATCTATTTGCACAAGAGTTTTATAGAAGTGGTCGTCTGCCCATATAAGCAAATTATTGTAGACACAGTTTCTTTACATATCTTTCACTGTGCCTATGATATCATAGTTCGATAACGTTCGCATTGAGCGCCATAGTGAGAATTGAGTCTGTCATTGATAATTGAAAACTTGATCATTTGAAGTTGTCTACGGTATAAGTAATAAACGGATAAAGTTTGACTGACATTCCAATGCCTAACAGACCAAAGCTATCGAAGTATGATTGCATGTATTTAACTTAAGAAACCTGTATTTTCATCTCGTCTTTCTTAGGATCCTCAGGATAATCTGAAATCATCACTAGAGGCTTGTATGAAGGAGATCCAAGAGAAGGAGACAACAGGCCAGACGAGGATCACATTGTCCACTATCAGGGACGCGGCAAGGTAGTTTCAACCTACTCACATTCATCACCTTGTCCGCATCTAGATCTACACAGTGTGGTCTCGATTGAGTTCATTGAGTTAAACACACTGTCGTCTACAGATACTTTTACATCCAGATCTGCAAATTTTAATTTGATGAGTTGATGGCATGTGCCGAACTTTTATTCCTGTTTTTGTTATACAATCTGTGACAAAATCGTGCCTCGCCGGCGCCTTTTAGTCGAAAGTAATAACATCATAAGACTATAATGTAACTGCATAACGCATTAGATGCACTACTATAGGTCATTTAAATCAAAACTGAAATGGTTCGTTCATGTTGTCCAATCAGGAGAGTCCGTGACAACCCAGCAGACAACAGATGCCGAAGGATCAGCATGCGGTCAGAGGCAGCAAAGAACTTCATGATCACTGCAGGATGGATTCAGGTTTGGAAATGTCCAATACATTCTCATAATAATTACAAGATTACAATGATTAAAAGGTGTCGAAAATGAAAGAGACATGCTAGGCAGCCGGAAATATCTTCCTAAATTAATCCTAATACATGTGTATTTGTTTATCATCTTTCGCAGGTCGAAGACAAGTTGATATTCCCCAAGTACTGTGACAAGCATCTTGATCACATCTTGACTACAGTTGAGGAATCTCTAGGGTAGGTGATACTCGTCTTTTCTCGACTCAGCTTTCGGCAATTGAACGTTGCCACATACTATAGTTACCCCCACTTTTATGTGGGATGTGACATGCGTTTGCCGAAGAAATGACAAGAGAAGTGGATAGGTGCTTTCTTCCCCTAGCGACTTCCGCTAGCGGCTAGGTTGACTAGGAGGAGAAACCTTAGAGTGGCTGAATTGTGCCGCCGCCTTGTACAACTGTCTAATGCTGATGATATTGGGTTAACTGTAGCAAACTGCCTGACCTCCCTCTGGAACCTGAAGATGGGGAAAACGCCGAGGTGGAGAGAGAACCGAAGGAGGCGACCACACCTCCAGAGGAGAAGGAGAAAGCAGAAGAGAAAGTCACAGAGGAAAAGATCGCGCCAAAGGTGGAGAAACTTCCAAAAGTGGAGACACTGTTTGCAGCGCCAGGACTTAAAGCCTGGGCCCCGGCTAAGACCGGTAGGGAATTCATTTGCGAAGCGACATTTAATGACTTTGCCTATTCTCTGCTTTTTGATTGTCTGTTTACCTGTATGTCTGTAATAATTTTCTAATCTTTCCATATAAATGTCATGCTTAAAGGACACCTGACCACACCCAATATTTTCATTGACATAGACCCAACCGCACTGTATCCTTTAATAGCTGGCAACAAAAGGCAGCGGCTTGCCTTCTGCAGTGTCCATGGCAACGCGCTTGAACTGAAGGATGGCGGTAAGACCATGCGGCGTCTGTATGCCACTGATGACGACACGAGTGCCATCAGCTTCAGCAACAGGCCAATCGAAATCGGCGAAAAGATCACAGTCGAGATCTCAGAGTACAGATCCAAGTACAGCGAGGACGGCAGAGGCGTCGTGATCCTGGGACTAACCACAGAAGATCCTTCAACACTGTCTCAAGTAGACCTACCTGCCTGCATCATCGACTGGACTGCCCAGAATAATTACTGGGCCCGGCGGGTAAAGGGGAAGTTCATGGGCCCGGGAGACGAGCTGACGTTCTACCTGGATAAGGACGGGAACCTGACCTACACCCTGAAGGACGTGGTGGACGAGGTTCATCTCTGCGACATCCCGACTGACAAACCGTTATGGGCAATCTTGGACATGGACGGTGGAGCAATGACTCTCACATATAAAGGTGGGTTGCAAATTTACTCACGTGTCACATAAAGAAGAAACATGCGATCATCTTGTTTTGTTCTTCTACATTCTAGTATTGGGAGAACAAAAACATTTTTTGCAGTAAACCTTTGTTTGTCACAAAAGCATAGCATCGTAGTGAGTACGTGTATTCCTTTATATCGCTGATAGACGAAGAAGGCCGCTATGAATTCAGGATGCCCTGGGATGGTTGGGGCCTTGAGTCAGACGACGCCACTTCTCCTGTTGCTGCAACAAGCAAACTGTCAGATGAGACACCACAAACTGCTGAAGACGACAGGGAGAGCGCAGGAAGGGAGGTTAGTAAACCATTCAACATTGTAACCTTCTGTAGTGCATTTTTGTCTTTTCCATGGTAACAGCGCACACATGGTTGTGACGTACGTACAGAGTGAAGGTGTGCTATTAGACTTTCAGCAATTCTGTCAGGTGAATGATAGAGTGTCGTGTTTATCAAGTTCATATTCACCATATGTATACTAATAGTGGTAGGTTAGATTATGCCGGCATGCCCAAACCACATAGCAGGCATAACTCCTACCTTACGTTTTACATACCTCACTTTTCAGGCCACGCCTGCACCACAACGTCACGAGTCTCCCGCCACACCGACTGTGGACGCTGACACAATGACAGAGGAAGAAAGGCTCGCCTTTGCCTTTCAGAAGTTCAAGCAACAAGTGGAGGTAAGAAGCAGTTCACAATGTTATACACAACTTATCTCCTCTTCTCCCCAATAGCACACTGGCAGTTGGCAAACTGCTTAGAAGTTATAATGTGCTTTTAGAATACTATCTTTTTAATGAAAAGTGAATATAAACGTTGCTCTTATTTTACACAAAGCTAACAATGAGTATTTTGTACTATTCTACACAGGATCCTGCAAAGGAACAGCCTCCAGAGGAGCTCATCCGACTGATAAATGCCATCAGACAGAGAAACGAAGATGGCGACTCCTCTGATTCTGAAGGTAAGAAACAGGAGTTTCGTTTTTCTAGTCGGTGATCCAAAGATGCTTGCCATCTGTCTTACAAAGTACTTTTACCCAAAATATGATAGAATGTTGCAATCTATGATGATTTATCAACCCAGCTTTCTATTTTCTCTCAGATGAAGAGGACGAGTCTAACATAGCATCTGAAGTACTGGGCAAACTGGGGTGAGTCATAATACAACTATTCTTTGTGACATTTCAAAATCCACCGTAAGTTTATTTTGGATATAGTTGTATATTTATGATACAGATCAATCAATGCCCAAATCTAATTTATATGACAAAGATGACTAGGAATGAGTTAAGATGATTGTTTGCTTGCTTTTCTTCAGGTCAGCTTTCTTTGAAACAATTTTGAAGTCGGAGCTTCAGCATCTCTTCGGGAGATCAGTAAGTACCAATTCACATAATTTGCATTGGGGTAAGATACTTTGTTTCATGCCTTTACAGAGTAATACGTTTTGGACAACCATACATACAAACTCTATACATAAATTTCATTCCAATCTACTCTGATTTTTCAGACCTCCACATCTGAAGAGGGGGCCTCTGGTTCAGGTATGATCTTTACATTTTGTCGTACCATTAATGGTCCGATATCACATTCCTGGTGTTTTACTGTTGTTATGTCATTTCACCATACCCAACTATGGTCAAATAATTAAATATTAGTTAATATTCACGTCATTTTAATGGATACTTTTACATTTGTCAGGTACAGGAGATCCGAGTTATGGGTTAGCTGAGACAAAGGTGGGTGAAGATAACAAATTATGTCCCTATTAATGACTTGAATCGGGCAATGCCGTTTATTCTTGTGGTATCACTTGACAGCAATGTCACAATTTCACAGGGAACCCATTTCCTAAATTTTTGTCAACGTGATATTTTCTTATATTTGCTTAAGAAAGTCGGTTTTAGGCTCCAACCCCATGACATTGCCTTATTCTCTTGTCTCCTTTAGGCCTCCCTAGAAGACAGGGTACAGATTGTGCAAGCATGTATCGAAACCATGGAGGAGGAAGCAGGCAAGGAGAGGGCCACAATGTCGCTGACTCTTATTCGGCAGATTACAAGGTATGCGGTTAAACACAAAGAAGCTATTTTTCGAAAAAGATTGAAACGTTGATGGTAATGTATGTTAAGCTATGGTCACACTAAACTCACGTCGTACCTGCGATGGGGTTTCTTCCGTCATGACAGCGCCGTACGTCGTACGTTTGGGAAAAACCGGGTGTAATAGTTAACACATACAAAGTGGTGGTCACATATAACGTAGGTACATCGTACGATGGTTTTTTTTAGTGTACCTAGGTCAATCGCAGGTAAATCGCAGGTAAATCGCACGTAAAAGTAGCCATCGCCGAGCGTCCTACGTCGAAAAATACAGCTAAAGATGATTTTGAACATGTTCAAAATTTTCCCTCCGTCGCCGTACGATTTTTATTGCCCCCAATACAGACTTCACTACGGCCTTCTTTTTATACCAATGAGGTGAAAAATGTATACATTTCGATCGTTTTCTTATGGTTTCAGTCTTCCCTGATATTGCCGATGTTGTTGAAAAGTGCAGCCACCAGAGCACAGTGGCAACCGGTGTACAGCGCGCCCGCTGAAGAGCCTGCTTTCAAGGCTATCATTTTCCACGTGTCAGATCAAGTATCGCGCGCAGGTGATGCATACGATTGTTTCATGGCTATACACACGTGGGTTCATAATTATATCAGACCTCAGTCCCATCCTGTCTCTACTTTTAGTTTGCCAAGAGAACAGTTTGCGGATGGCCCAGAGAAAGAATATGACAGGCCAGTTGTATTGTCCATCAAAAAGAAAGCACATAATAGGCACAAAACGTCAAACAAAAACTGAAACTGAAAATAGAGACAGGATAGGACTGAGGTATGATCAAATTATAAACCCAGGTGTATACAGACATAAAGCAATTATATACGCCTGGTTCTGGACCAGACACGTAGAAAATCTAAACTTGGAAGCAGGCTATTCTACGGGCGCACTGTTTTCTGGTTGCTATTGTCTTATGATGGTTACAATTTGCATCAGCATCGGCAATACATCAGGGTAACTGAAACCATCAGAACATGGTCGAAATTTATGAATTCGTCACCTCATCATTAGATAAAAAGGCCGCAATAAAGCCTAAATATGAGGCTATAAAAATCGTACGACGTTTGATGAAATTTTGAACATTGCCCGACGCTCTGCGATAGCTGATTTTACCTACGATTTACCTGCGATTTACCTGCGATTTACCTGCGTTGTACGGGAAATGCATCGTACGTGCATCGTAGGTACGACGTGAGTTTAGTGTGACCGGGGCTTAAGAAATTAAAGTATATAAGAGTTGAGATATGCTAATTAAACATTGTTGATTTAGCCCAAAGATGTGGTAGGAAGTTTTGCATTGAGATCTGTCCTAAAACAGCATCATTTTCTTAGAATATCTTAGAATTGTCCATTTATCATAGCCCTCATCTCTAGCTATCTTTAAATTCTCTGAATTCCCGTTCGCAGGAACGTCCTTGACAACCCCGGGGACCCGAAGTACCGACAGGTCCGGATGAGGAACAAGTCAGTTTCCGGTGATATCATGGACGTGCCGACCGCCTTACAGCTACTGGCCGCCATCGGATGGGTTCAGGTAGGGACATCATTTCTGCCCACTCAATTTCAATATACTAAGACGTAAACAAGATTTGTTATCTAGCTCTGCTAGGAAAAAAAGATATTCCAGAAGACTTAACTCTACGTAACCTTTACCAATGCTATAAAGATCGGATTTTGTGTAGATCTAGTGTCTGCTGCAACTATAATAATTGTCGTCCCAGTAATGATGTTACGTTTGCGTACAGGCTTCATTATCTACCACAGAACGAAGATGTGCATCACCACATGTCTATACCATGCCCATTACATATATCATTTCCATACCTAACTCCCTATCTAATGCCGTCTTTGTTTGGTACCAGTCGGACAATTCGTTTGTCCTGCCGTCATCTGCTGATGACCTGCTGGAGCCGACATTAAAGGCAGTGGATGAATCCTTAAGGTCAGTTTTATACATGTAGATACTGTTAAGGGAATCGCAATGAAGCATCGGTACCTGTATGCTTTCATTAAAATTATTCAAATCTGCCCATGAAAACCAAGTCTAAAAGTATCTACCAATAGGCTTATACTCGTTATCTACATGTACTCACGGCTGCTTTTGTTAAACAGATATTGAAAATAATGTTTAGCAGTTTAGGAAGATAATGAACGATTATAATGAGAAAGATATATCGATATACAGTATGTGTAAACTGTTATTCTTTGTACATCAAAATGAATCAGGAAACTTAAGGGGGAAGAGATGCCCTCTGAAAATTCTGAAGAAACACAAACCACGACAGCTGAAGAAGAAGCAACTGCTAACACTACACGTCTAGACGCACCTACCAACAGTACTGAAAAGGTGAAAGCTACAGTGGCGGGAGCAGAAGCTGAGACTGCACATAAAGAGACACCTACTGACAGGTCTGATGCAGTAGAAACTACCACGCCTGGGGAAGACCTGGCAACTGATACTGCATATGGACCAAAAGAAGAGGTAACAAATTATCATGGAAGCTTATCTGTGTTGGTAGTAATCATAATACAACGTATTAAGAGGTAAATAAATCTCATTGAACACTGCTACTTTGTGTATAAAGAGTATAATGAAGTAGTGTTCATACTAATGTGAGAAAAATGCAATATGTGTGGAGAAAAACGCTACTGTCCTTGGTGCTGAATTACCCTCATGGTTACTGACAACCATACTGACATAACAACACTACTTTCTCTGGTGTTGGATTACCTTCAAAGTTACGTTGATGAATGTTAGACGTACGTTTTTTTGTCGTACCTTCAAAGTTGTTCTGTATTCATTGAATGACTATCAAACCTTTAATGCAACACTGCTGTCCTTGGTGCTGAATGCCCTCCATTTCACAAGGGCTGCGCGTATTGAAAAATGTAGCATTATGGCGTTGTTAAGTAGTAGGAAATATGGAAAAAAAATGTTTTTACTTACGTGTTATTTTCCTGCAAACGATACTTTCAGGCACCACAAGAGCCTAAGACTGGTCTGGATGGACTCAAATCAAAGGCTGCAGAACTGCTGCAGGAGCAGACACCTGAACAGGCCTGGCTGATTCTGACTGCCCTGGAGAAAATGTTGAGGTACGTGTTGAGCAGAAACTTGGATAAAACCACCATTATGTTTGGGTCATATATGATATCCACGTTCTAAATTAGCTTAAGTTTTTAGTATTGCTGATACGAGACTTTGCTGCACTCTTCCAATGATAACATATTTGATATTGGTTGGATAGGTATTGAAAACCGTGACTGCTGTAACTGTCGCTAGTTAATCTCGTATCATTGGGAACAAAATGTAAACATATATGCATGAAGGCCAACTTTATATGTATCACATCTAATTCTGTATAAACTGTTGTTTCTTGTCCTTTAACATTACATGTTTATTCTACTAAGGGATGTTGTGTACAACTCCAACGATGAAACGTCACGCCATGTTCGCCATCTTCTCCCACCAACTGCCCTGGATCTTCTTGCAGCCGCAGGGTGTGTCCAGGTAAGGTCCTTGTTTTAAAGGTCCTCAAGGTTGCGCTGCGATCATGTTATCTGAAATCATCAAATAACAACATTGATATCTTCAAAACACAGAATTATTATGTGAGTTACCTTTGATCATACACGGTGGAATCAAAATATTCTTAAACTTCTGTATTTTATGCACACACTATGCCAGGTGGAGAATATGATCATCTTCCCGACGGAGATGACGTTGCTACAGGAGGCCCTAGAGGTCGTCGTTGAATCTCAAAGGTGAGTGAAAAGAGAAACCTGCATGATATCATTATAATGTCATGAATAGTCAAGAAATACTTCAAAAGGAAAATCACCTGCTAGTTGACATCATTATGATCACATTTACAATAGACCTCCACAAATACGCTGCGGTTTTACACGGTTCACCTACAACTAAACCTAGCTGATGTGCGCCAAAAATAATTACTCAAGCAGCCGCATCTTACTACCTGGATGTCTAACTTTCATCAACCTAGCTGATGTGTTTTATGTTTTTGTCATTTTCAGGACACTGACGGAAACAAAATCAGACATCAGAGAGGAGCCTGGGGTGTTCGTTGCGGGGGCAACTGAAGCGGTAAATAATCTAGTTTAACTTTGATATTGAAAATGTATGACCTCAGAACATCAAATAACCCTTATTGAAATAATTCCATTTCCGATGTTTTAAAATACTCCCCATTCACCCATCCTCGGTATGAACTGAATTTGCCGTTTTACGTTGATCACAGACCGAAGGAGCAAAGCAAGAGGCACAACCAGCCCCACAAGAGGCACACCCAGCCCCGCAAGCACCAAGTGCTGAAATAGACGGTAAGTTAATGTCATCATAATATTTCATTGCATGATGATCACATCCCAATTTCCCCACCCTTTTATATTTCTGTTATCTTCCTATCGTACTAAGTCACACATTATCACTAATGGATTACTCTGTTGTTTGAATATTGCAGCTATGTGCTTCAACTCTGTCCACGGCACCGCAGTCCTCCTGACCAAAGACAGGAGTGTGGCACGGCTCCTGCTCGACTCCTCCAAGCCGGGCAGCGGCATAGTCTTCAGCGACAGGCCCATTGTTGTGGATGAAAAAGTCTCCATACAGCTCACCGAGTACTGGTACGACCGGCAGGGGTCCAGTAAAGGCGACCTCGTCCTTGGAGTGACGACTGTCGATCCGTTTACGGTAGATTCAGACAGTCTCCCTCCGAACGCCATTCCGCATCTCACAAACAAGGAGGGCTACTGGGCGATGCGGATAAGAAGGCAGCGCATCGTTCCGGGAGATGTGATGACCGTGTTTATCAGCGGAGTAGGCAACCTGATGTACTCCGTGAATGAGGAAGACAAGGGCGTTCTCATCCCCGACCTACCCACTGATCAGCCACTGTGGGTGATGATGGACATGGACGGAGGAGTCACAGCCCTAACATTTGTCCAAAAAGGTACCCATGAAATCAATTCATTTGTACACTTTGTTGCGTTCAAAAAATGCTCATTGACTCCATAAGAACTTCGAAAGCGTTGAAGTTGGCATAGAGTTGGGAATGATATAAATGTTTTGGCATGCTATGAAGTGATATGCTTATCATCTTAGTAATTTGGTCTACATTATTTCTTATGTCGTGTCAATTCACAGATGACAGAGATTCTGACCAGTCGTCTTCGCCGGTTGATGTAGTGAAGGAGGAGGAGAAACTTGACGCCGCGTCATCCGCCGTGGATTCTGATCTGTATGATTCTGTAGAAGATCTTCCTCTCCCTGACACACACCTCATGCCGCAGGATGAGCAGGTACACAAAGATCTTGAATATTGCGGTATCTCTTGTTTTCTCACTTCGGATTGTAATTACATTTATAGCAGGGAAACGCAATTCGGTCAATTTCCCCCCGAAATACATTTGTGCTTAGACTATACATAGACAAACAGAAAATGTATAATTATGTATTTTTTTCCTTTAAGCCTAAGCCGTCGGAAGCGGCATCTGCATCACCTGAAGAGGAGAAGCCGGACGGCTCTCCTGAGGTGGATCTAAACAGCATGACAACAGACGAGCGCATGGAGTTCATCATGAACATGCAAGGAGAGGAGGTATGGTCTTGATGCTATAAACTAAAAAGCAGGAATTCACTCCCTATTCCCCTCTCCACATATATCAATAGCCATACCATATCCTCTTCAAAATGGATTGTTCCAGTTTTTTCCACCATTTTGTTTGACTCTTACGAAACCACATGCCTCTACAAATGTATAGCTTTGCGGGATTTGGTACCACAGTACAGAGGCCTAAATAATGTTGATAAAGTCCACCCTGTCCCATACTTACTGTATAACTATGATCTCGACCTTAAGAGCCTCTGTATGTTTTACCACAGTTTTCCCTGGAAGAGAAGACTGGACTTCTTAAGGTGTGCGTTGATGTGATCAAGGAAGACGAGACAATGGAACAAGCCAAGACGTCTCTCAAATACCTGATGAATAGGATGAGGTCAGAGAGAACACATTCCATATCATATCTCCTTGACCACAAAAACAGTCATGTCTTAAGTCATGTTGAAGTAAATCTTCTTTCCAACTGATGCTGATCTTTGTGGCGCGTTACAAATCACAAATAAGAGTTGACTTATAATTATAAAGTCATATCATTGATTCCCATAGCAGTCTTTTAGTACTACCATGATTGTGCTTTGTTTGGTATTATGCATTTTGAATGAAAGTCAATATATGACTCTTTCTTTATCCATTCCCCTGCAGTAACCTGTTGAACAATCCCGATGATGAGAGGTACAGACAGGTGTACATCCGGTCGGGCACGTTCTGGGACGCCATGCGGCCCAGGTCCGCGCAGCAGTTCATGGTGGCCGCAGGGTGGGTCCAGGTAGGGGCAGTGTTATACGTAATACTACAATAACTACATATGAATAAGATTTCTTTGAACAAGTATAAGGTTGAAAAATCAAACATACCGCATCCATTGATTGCACATGTACAATACAGAGTTTTAAAAAACAGAAATATCTGCACTACGAAAAAGGGATCCATCATTACATGTTCAAGATGTTTTTCCAGTATTTTCTTGATAAAGTCAACAATTGTCTATTGTCTAAATTCCAGGTCGGAGACAACATGGTCTTCCCCAACTACTACGACGCACTCATAAAGCCTGCTCTGGATGTTCTCAACGAATGTCTAAGGTGAGCATCAACAGTTAAAGTAATTGGCACTCTCCCACTATAGTGGTAATTGAATATAATCCCTCTTCGTATCGTCTGAATGCATCGTTAGAAAACAATAGCCACCGATAATGAACAAGGATTGTTACAATGTTTTTCTACCCTTTCGCAGTACGTTCCCCCCGGAGCCCATCTCCCTGTACGGACGTAAAGACCCAGTGGGAGACGCGGGGCGAGCACCAGAGACTACTGCAGTGGAAGGTACGATCTCAGGGAAATGGAAATATGGCAAGGCGAAGGAGCATGAAACAGTGTGAAGAATTTTATTTCTATTATGATCTTTAAACTATTTGGATGTGAAGATGTCCTAGATCTATAAGGTGTAGCATACTAGGTAGATAGAATAGGAACTTAAGTTGCATTGTCTACATGACCATCTGCATCACCAAAGCATTATTTTGTACTCTTTTACTAGGTATGACGTTCAATGAGGTACATGGTAGTGCCATCGAGCTGTCAGAGGACGGACGGACAGCCACGCACCGTGACGACTCCACCGATACAGGCAGTACCATTACCTTTAGTGCCAGGCAAATAAATGCCAATGACGAAATGTGTGTGAAGCTGCCTACCACCGAGTCTGACACTGCCACAGAGTCAGACGTAGCCACCGGCACATTACACGTCGGCATCACGACCCTGGATCCTTCGACACTGAACCTGGATGACCTACCAAAGCAGGCAGCTGACTTGAAGAGCTCGGATGGTTTCTGGATATGGCCGCTGGACGACAGCCTTACGGACGAAGGTAGTGTCCTGAAGCTGTCTGTGGGCTGTACGGGTAACCTCACGTACTGTGTGGACAGCAAGCCTCCTGGAGGATTCATCAGTAACATCCCGACAGACCAGCCTCTGTGGGTCATTCTGGTCCTACAGGGACGAGTTGGAGAAGTGACATTCGTTGATCAAGGTAAGTGGGAAAATCGGAAAGCTCTAGTAATTCCATAACCGTTATAGTGGCTCTGCGATCAACATGTTATGTTCCCAGCCACACAAGAAGCATTGTTATAGCGTAGAAATGGAACTCCGAATGCTTTCTCACTTTCTCGCTTTTGAGGAGATGGCATAATGTCTTTCAATCCTTCTTCGTCGCGGTTTACAAGTAGCTATCCAATACAAATGAGTTTAATATGTACCATCTTATTCAGATGAACTAGCTCCTGCAGAGCCCGAGGTGCATAAGGAAGAGACGAGTTCATATCCATGGGACACTGAGGGAGATGACCTGTATGACATGGAACCCACCATGCCATCATGTAAGCAGTAGTAGTCTCTATTCCTATTGTCATGAGGTATACTAAAAAAAGCATTTACTTGGGACTGTAATGTGATATTACGATTTCCAATTTGTTAAAATGTGTGCTAGGTTAAAAGTAATACAACCAAACACTCATATGATTAACTATTTTGACATAAACAGATACCAATGGAGCAAGCCCTTATGGTGAACACCCACCAAAGAGATTTCCGGGTGAGACAGAGGTGAGCATAGCCTAAAATCACCCTTCATTTTCATGATTATGTCGTACTTTGTGTTGTGTATTTGAGAAAACGTTTACTCAAATTTTCTTTTCTTTTAACATTCAGATCATCACGACATTTTACAACAACTTCTCGAATAGAATAACTGGAAATTATGTACATTCCCAATGTTAGAATTGCGAGACAGAGGATGGTGATATGGGTACGTTTGCTTGAACATTTGGTCACTAATTTTTCAGGCGCTCCTTCGGGAGAAAACACCGATCCTGGAGGCATGTGTCGATGCCATCAAGGAAGAGGCAGGGGGTGACAAAGCCAGGGTCGCCCTCTCGTACATTCGGATGCAAACAAGGTGAAAAAATATAGCTTTTAAGCTTCATACTTGTATATAAACTCAAAGAATTTCAAAGACATATTTATTCGGTGTATATGCAAGTATAAAGTTTCAATGTAGTATAAAGCAAATGAAGTTTTATCTATTTACTAGACATTGTCATCTACGAGAATGCAAGTATTACATTTTCATTGAGGTTCTATGAAGTTAACATACAAGTCGTTACAGTTGGTTTGATTCTATATATATTTTGGTATTACAGAAAAATCCTGAACCGACCCAGCAGTGATGAGATTAGAACAATCCACATGAGGGACAAGATGTTCATCTTCGCCGCTCATGCCGCCACCCAGTCTATGTTGCAGTTCATGGTTGCTGCTGGCTGGGTCATTGTAAGTCTGTCTTTCACTGTAAATAAAAAAGACAGAGGTGTATTGATGTCATCCAGTATCGTTGACATTACAATTATATTTTCATTGCCATGGCCTAGGTCACCTGAGAATTTGTTATTTGTTTTATGTGTAAGAAATCTGAGCTTGTAATTTTTGTTTTCATTTATATTGAAAACCCAAAGCCATACCCAAATGGTGATAGCATTTGTCTTCACACTTTACACGCATAGCTATCGCCAGGAAGTGAAGATTTGATATCGTAGTTCACTGAATCTGTCTAGCTCTGTGAAATGTTAACTTTGTTATTGATCTTTGCTTTACAGAGAGAGGAGGAAAAGACATTGGTGTTCCCTCGGTCTAACGATGACCTTCTCGAGCCAACCCTACAATCAATCGATGCATGTCTGAGGTAAGGAGAGAGGACAAAGATTACTCTATCATTCACCGTGATAGTCGTTAAAAAATGCAACTACAATAATCCAGCAGAATGTTTTATATATTGCAACGGTTGTACCAACCAAATACAGTTCTCTTCTCATTATTCTATCAATATAATTTGTGTAAAATGATGTATGATTCGTTGAGATAAATCCAGAAGCTGGCAATGATATCACATCAATGTAGTATGCTGTGTCATGATTCATTTCTTTTATGCTCGTCACAGGACCATACCAGGCGGGTACCTGGATGTGACCCGGTTCGAGGACCAACTGGAAGGTAAGCAGGGAACATATCATAGGCTATGAATGCGGGATGTCGCGGGTTCGATTCCCATGTAGAGTACCAAGTACTATTACTTAATGCTTTCTCGTTTATCAGAACTGTACTCAGCACTTATATGTAAGAGTATGGAAAATGAACACACAGTACTACAAGTAGTCAAGTCCATTGCTGTAAAGTTGTTTGT
Organism: Branchiostoma lanceolatum; assembly: GCF_035083965.1. Classification (NCBI taxonomy): domain Eukaryota; kingdom Metazoa; phylum Chordata; class Leptocardii; order Amphioxiformes; family Branchiostomatidae; genus Branchiostoma; species Branchiostoma lanceolatum. Next base: position 7,860,702 of record NC_089734.1, read on the forward strand.
GGTCTGAGATGGCCTTACGCCCTACACCATACGGTCAGGGCAGATCTTTAACTCTTATCAGCTCTATATGGATTTATAATACTTCCATTGTTGAATGTCAAAACACAGCTTTCAACCCTCTATCATGTCGATGATTTATGAATAGCTTATCCTGTTCTTTCCAGGACTGACAGGTGGTGGTATTGAGGAACTACAGGATGTAGAGTTCCACAACGTACACGGAGCTAACATCGAACTCTCCGACGACAAGAGAACAGCTCGTCGCCCGGGAGGCATCAGTAATGCCATAGTCTTCACCTCCAAACCGTTCCGCACCAACAAGCGCGTGGCAGTGGAGTTCACCGACTGTGAGCCGGACACCAATTGCGCGGCGATGTTCGGCGTCACCACGGAGAACCCCCTCTTCTGGAAGCCGGCGGAACTGCCGCTGTTCGGAACCCGCGACCTGGCAAACAAGGACGGCTACTGGCTGGAGCCGATGGGAGAAGATGTGGCCACTGAGGGGAGTGTGCTCACCTTTCACGTAGACAGTGGTGGATCCTTGGTTTACTCTCTGTACAGTGCTGATGGCGAGGAAACGATGAAAGAAGTCGAGGTCTTCAACGACATACCGACAGACAAGCCACTGTGGGCCGTCCTCGACCTGTTTGGCTCCACAAAAGCTGTAAAATTTATCAATAGAGGTTAGCAAAAGACATCTTTTTGTTATCATTTTTGCAATAAAGAAATGATGTAATGTTGTATATCATTTTGACTTATTCACTGCCATTAAAGATCGTAAGTAACTTTAACGTTCTTAGCAGTGGTTACCAGTATTTTTTACTATCAAATTCTGTTTTAGATGTGACACTTCTTTTTTATGACCGCTACTCTAGAAGCTGCTGAGGATGAGTCCAGTGAGCCAGGACTAGACACTACATTTCAACTGCCGGGCTCCGGGTTCAAGTCATCCATGGGCTCCGACTTCCAACTCCCGACAGGCACCGGTTTCCAGCCGTCAACAGGCACCAGTTTCCAACACCCAATGGGAAGCGGTTTCAGTTTCCAACAGCCAATGAGCGATGGGGACCAGTCTCCAATGGGAAGCGATGATCCTGAACCATTCAGCAGCTTCGAGCCAACCACATTCACTCCACCGGCTCGTAGCGACTTCGAACTTGACCTTGACTAAAGGTCAAGCCGTTGATATCTGTACAAACATGATAATGCAATCAATGAAATATACTGGATTCAACTAACACTTTTGATTGATTTTCAAAATTTTCTGTTTGATTTTACGATTGGAATTGTGAGATATTTCAAAAGTGTTTTCAAAATATCTTAAAGTATTTCTTCTTAAGACAATGTGCTGCTGCTCAATTAATGAAGTAAAAATAAGAACACTGTAATGAGTTACGGTAAAAAAAAAACTTAACTATGCAAGACGTACTGATACTTAACGTGTTCGAGCATTTGCGGAAGAAACCTTTAGTCTATTGTATAATATGAAAAAAGGATATGTAGTATGTACTAAAAAGTCCATAATGTATAGATACATTGGTTGATGTTCGATAAGAAAAGGGTTATTTTAGTGCGTTAAGACTTATGACTCTTTCTTTTAAAAACATTGATATCATAAGTGCCTTGGCAATAACGAATATAAGGCGCGCCATTAGTGAGATTAATCACATTTCATATTTAGATGTGCAAGTTTTATGGAAATATCATGCTTTGCTTGAGTTTCTTTACCGTGAAGTTACTTGAGAAATGTACTCTGTACTGTCAGATTGATATCATAAGTGCCTTGGCAATAACGAATATACTATGTTCGTGAGGTTAAGCATTATTTTTAGCCATGCATGGTCTTTGGAAATATCATGCTTTGCTTGAGTTGTTTGAGAAATGTACTTCAGATGCAGCATGGCACAACAATAAAGCTGATGTAGATACACTGAAACTGAGTATTAATCTATGCAACTGGTTATTACGGGTGTCAGGACCGCAAGTGAAGGAGACAGCCTGTGGAATTAGTGTAGACATTTAAAAAAACGTATGTGACAAATATGGCTTGCCTTCTACGGTTTTCCATTCAACAATAAACCTTGATTTTATGAGGGAATGGCTCGGCCTGGAAGAGTTAAAGGAAAGATGGGGTTGTGATAGTGATAGTATGAAAAGTAACGTGCACGAGGAACTAAAGAACATGACGTTTTCTTAATATCTTTATTATTTTGGTTTCAGTTTCATGTATGCTGTTTGTAACATACTCAAGAATTTATTTGGACCCCAGACAGCAAAATGATGTAACAAGGACATATATACGGACATTCATGTACCTGCAAAATATAGAGTGGTTATGTAAACTCAAAGCAGATAAGCACATATATCCTTAACCTACTCATAACTAACAAGATATGATGTATGCGTGAATATAGGTGGCGCTTCGATAGGTGGACATAGTAATACATGGACTCCTCTCGCGGCGGATAAAATCAAACCTTTTTATGTCAACTGTTGTCTTCTCATTTTAGATGTACATGATGTACGTCTGGACCTATTTGGGAAAGTTTTTACTGGCTTTTTGCCTAAGGCCTTGTATATTTCGACACTTTAAAAGTTGGGACTACATACCCTATCATAGCCTAACCTGCAGTGCCGATACTGGCCGCCCCCAGTTAAGTGTCTAAAACGACCGTCAAATTGCCAAATTCCTTTCTTTTCGGGATGATGGGGAAATCGTGGAAGGCTCGCAAATGGGTTTGTATTTTTGAGGCTTATATGACTTTGTTTTCGAACAAGCGAACATCTATAAAGAAGGCTATCAATATTCAAGACATTTCACAGACGAAGCAATACGATATCAGGTCATAAATGACACGTTTCGTTCATGATCGCATTTTACCGATAGAAATGGTCGAAGTGTACAGGTCCTGTGAAATTGTCACGGTCTGAAGGGCTACACATCCAAAGTTCATTCTTATTTTGTGAAAGAAGAAGACGTTGAACAAATTCAACCGCGTTTTCTGACTATTTGTCGGTAGATAGATCCGATTTCCTTCAAAGTGTGTAAAATATATCACATTTCACGTAGATTTACTAGATACGGGCAATACAAGACTAGGCGCAAGAGGGCGCTCAAAGTCTCGTCCTACGCGAGAGCACTGCCACGAGATTTACCGAGGATGGAAATGAACTACCCCCCGCGAAGGCCCTTCTCGGCCTCTTTTCACTGGCCGCCATCTTGGTATAGGTGAGTGTACAATCCTCGAAAGAAATCGGTGTCAATCCACCCTTCTATGTCAACTACGTGCACCGAATCGCGTTGTACAACAAGATATAAGTTAAAAGAATGCAACAGTGTTATTATTTTCTTGAGTTTTATCAACTTTAGGCTGATATGTCTGCGATAAAAATGAGGATTATCGGTAGTTGTGTGGATACACGTTTCTGTGTGGTATACACGTTTCTGTATGGTTCAGACCTCTCAAACTTGTTCAGTGCAGAACTAGTTCCAGACAAGCAGTTCCTATTACTTGTATGGTGTTCCCTCTGCAAAAAGCGACGGTGTGTCGCTATCTTACGGTTTCCCTTCCCATGACACTATGAGACGAAACACTCCAACATTACTGTGCTGTTTTCTAGATATGCATACCGGTAATAATTATGCCATGTTGAAGACGTTTACACGAAAATATCTCTCCCCTTTGTAGGCCGACATCACAATGGGGAAGTTCCTCAAATCGGGGAAAGTCGTCCTCGTCCTGAAAGGGAAGTATGCAGGCAGGAAAGCTGTCATCGTGAAGGTAGGGTACTATGATATAGTTGCAGACCGTCTATGCGTGTGTACTGTTGGGGGAGGGGGGCAACATGTTGATCTGTACTTTTCTGTCGTGATGGCTTATTCCTACTTATGATGTAAGCCCTCTGTGTCTTTGTCTTGTCGTGATACTAGACAAAACCCCGCGTGGGGCATAGTGTCTAGGACTTATGGTCAGAGGCCTTACCCAAGTGTGGCCGGTGGTGGTGGTGCACGTCGTCAACAAGAAAAAAAAAAGTGGTGCAAAAATAAACGAACAAAGTAGTGCTGTACATTGCCACACTAGGTATAGGCTCCTCCCCTTACAGCTGGGTGAAGCCGGGGTAACCATAATACTTGGCCACCCCAGCTTTAAAACTATCTGTAGTCTTGGTTTCGATAAGATGTTGCGGAAGTGCATTCCATTCTATGACTGTTTTTGGGAAAAAGCTGCCTCGGTATGTTTCTGTCCTACAGGCGACTGTGGTAAAACGTTGCTGGTGTCCTCTGGTTATGTTAGTATTTCTTGTGAGGATATTGTGGATGGGGATAGCAATAAGGTTATTGACAGCTTTGTACATAAGTGAAAGGCGGGCAACTTGTCTGCGCTGTTGAAGGGTGGGCCAACCGAGGGTTTGCAGAGTGTGTGTAATGCTGGTAGTCAAACGGTAGTCGCCAGTGGCGAACCTGGCGGCACGCCTCTGTACTGCTTCTAACTTGTCCTCAAGTTTGTTTGTTTGTGAATATATGCGTTTGTGGGGGTCCCACACAGAGGACGCATATTCAAGTTTGGGTCTAACAATGGACAAATAGGCTTGAGCTCTGATTGATCTACATGCTCCCATGCGTCTTTGTTTTTCAAAAGCTATGCTATCTTGTTTATATACTAAGTAGTAAATTGATGGTGACTTCTGTAAACTTTGTGATAGTGACTAACTGGACATACCTCATGTGCAAGTATTTGCATTTAGGGTTATAGATTATGTGCAGAACTAGTTCCAGACAAGAAGTACTCATTACTTGTATGGCGTTCCCTCTGCAAAAAGCGATGGTGTGTCGCTATCTTACAGTGTCCCTTCTCATGACACTATGAGACGAAACACTCCAACATTACTGTGCATTAAAATAGCTGCTTTTAGAAAGGTTCATTCAAAGGCAAACTTACGCTTGAACATTTCTTGGCCTTACCCTAAAGCCACTTTTTATACACTAATATTATCTATGGTGGTCTTCTATGATATGTTAGTTTTGGACTTCTAAATGCTGAGTGACTTCCTTTGTGCAGAACTATGATGAGGGTACACATGACAGACCCTATGGCCATGCGCTGGTGGCTGGTATGGACCGCTACCCTCGCCGCGTTACCGCCAGGATGGGCAAGAAACGCCTGGCGAAGAGGTCTAAGATCAAGGCTTTCGTGAAGGTGTGCAACTACAACCACATCATGCCCACAAGGTATGTAATATCTCTTCTGTATTAGGCCATACAACTTTACTTATGGATACTAGAGACTCAAATACTGACAGTCAAGTCTTCATGCAGAACTAGTTCCAGACAAGAAGTACTCATTACTTGTATGGCGTTCCCTCTGCAAACAGCAACGGTGTGTCGCTATCTTACAGTGTCCCTTCTCATGACACTATGAGACGAAACACTCCAACACTTATATACAAGATCCTCAACAACACAGTGATTTAAACCATTCTGTTGCAACTGTTGACATTCTTGCCAAAGATGTGATAAGGGTTAGCATTTCAAATTTGAATCAAAACAACTGCCTGGTCTGTGTTGCAAAGCAAATGCTTCCTTCCTTCTATACAGTACAGCATTAAGTGTATTAATAACTCTTGGTTTCTTGTCTGCAGATACTCTGTTGATGTTCCACTGGACAAGGGCCTCATCAACAAGGACGTGTTCAGGGATCCCGGGCTCAAACGCAAGGCAAAGAGGGAAGCCAAAGCTAAGTTTGAGGAGAGGTGAGTCTGAAGGAAATGCTGTCTACTCTGTAAATCATACCCTTGCATAGTGATGGTTGTAAACAAAAGAATACACAGACACAGTTGTCTTCCTACCATGTTTGCAGTACAAATGATTTCTTGGCTAGTTGGAGAAATATTACAGATTCAAAATAGTGGTGTGAGCATCATCATGTAGTTCTATTGTGATAGTGACTAACTGAACATATTTGATGTGCAAGTATCTACATTTAGTGTTATAAAATATGTGCAGAACTAGTTCCAGACAAGCAGTACCTATTACTTGTATGGCGTTCCCTCTGCAAAAAACAATGGTGTGTCGCTATCTTGCAGTGTCCCTTCTCATGACACTATGAGACGAAACACTCCAACATTACCATGCATTAAAGTAGAAAGACTTTGAAGGGCCTCAAAAAATTGGTTGACTGCCTATAACACATATTTTTGAATGTTGTACCAGTATTATGACACATTTCCCTCCTGTTTCAGATACAAGACCGGCAAGAACAAGTGGTTCTTCCAGAAGCTACGCTTCTAGATGATATAATAAATCTGTCATATTCCGTTCGAGAAATATCAGCCTTCTTGTCTTTCTTTTGTGTGACTGAGCAATATGGTGTGTGTTCAAAAATAGAATGGTACAATCACTTGTGAACTGTAATTATAAAAGTGTTCATCAAAATTCATGACACTGACGACCACTTTTGGTGGTATGGTATCAAAGATATTAATTTCCTTATTCACTAGTGGTTGTTAACGGACAATGGTTGGAGATTTAAATGAGTTGTGTGAGTGAAAATGTATACCATAAATAATTACACTCCTACTTGTTCCCACTATGAAGCAAGAGTGCACCTAAAAAGACAAAGAAAACACTCAAGTAAAAACAGATAATTGCAAGTCAATGTATTTAATTGCGTTTGACATTCTAATTAACAATTGCCTGCAAACATGATTACTCAGATTAGTATATGTCATAATAAAGATAAATTATGGAAAACAACATATCAGACAAATCTGAATTTTTCATGTCAGCACCAATTTGACGTGCCTTTTAGTCCCAAATCCTTAGATGCATAAATTACACTTGTCCTCTATTCTTCTCGTTGGCAACCCCTTCCCCACAACAAAAGTGCATTTCATTATCACTTCCACTAAATTTATAATGTTGCCTGTCGTTTCTATATCAAGCCTTGCACATCACTGTAAACAGCTTCATAGCTGATCAGATTCAATGACATTCTTAGCGACTTCAGTAGCAGGAACTACATGAACTGACAATGAAAATTAGCTGTTTCAGTTGGAAGCTATGATAATGATCTATGCCATTGTCAACTCCTGTCAACATAGCCCAAGAATGCTAAAAGTATGAGTTAAACAATGCAGTGTGATATAAACATGAAAAGACTGAGCCCAATTATTGTAGAATTGGGAACATCTAGCAAAGCCATGAAACGTCACCAACTGAAGTGCAGTTACATAGTTACTTCTGAACAGCTTTTAGTCGTGCATCAAGGGCCTTACAGTTGGCTTCTATGGTGGCCATGTTGGAAGCAAAATTGTCTTGGAGCTGGAAAGGTAACAAGAAGGAAGCCAATTAATACAATCAAAATACTCTTTCCAATCAAAATACTATTTCTACACAGGTACAGGTTCATTAATGATACCATCATCATCATGATTACATACATGTAGATGAATTGAAATAATACATTTTATGCCAACCTGAAATGTTTGTAAGTAAAGCTGGTATTTGGAAGGCAAATTATGATGAATGTTGTGTTATCATTATATCATCACAAACAAGTTAAAAACCCATTCAGGGTAACTACTGTAACATTTCCTGGAAATGCAAGCAATATACTATATTATATAGATACATATTACTGATACTTTTATTATTACTGAGTGAGGAAATTTCTTAATATTACTCATCATGCCTATATCTCACAACTGATATACTTGTATAATGGGGATAGAGATCTCTTGCTGTTATGTAAGGTAAAGTAAAGCCTAACTGACCTCTTTGACCATAGTGGTGTTGGACTTGAGAGTGGTGGACAGCTGCTGCTGAGTGGTGTCCAGTTGGCTCAAAGCCTGGCTAAACTGCATGGCTAGAGAGTAAGAAAATGAACATTCATAAGTGCTGGAATTTCTTTATTTGGGTTCATCACAATGTGAAAGGGAGGGCACGCACCTTTACAAGAGTTGAACCACTATAAGTATACACTTTGATATTAGAATAAATGCCAGAATGCAGCAAGACAAAAAAACAAACACCCCCTAACCTATGACATTTCTTGGTCAAACTAAGACATACTAAGTACCTTGCTCATGTAGTTCACTAAGTGCTGTCATTCTCTCCACCACCTGGGGCAGGCTGTTGGCCATGCTTTCCCACTTCTTCATCAGGTCATACAGCTCGGAGATCTGCAGGGAAAAAAAGACACTGTTTTTCCTGTCTGTGACTACCTAACCAATGGTAAATAGTACTGAGTATTTCTTGAATAGGAACTGTGATGCTTGTCTTATAGCAGAGATACTAAGCAAGATGGATAGAGTCCTAAAATTATATCTTAGCATGCTGATGATGCCCAAATCACAGATCAACTAACCAACAAACCAAAGTTGGTGAAAATATTGCAAAGGGAGAATCTTAACTAAAACTCAAGATTAAAGTTGAGATCCCAAGAGAAAGAGGGACTGTATGCACACTCCTGACATGGTAAGAAGTTCAACAGCATAAACATTCTTTTCTAAAAAGCAAGTCATATTCAGACACAACATATTCAAGTGATGCAGCCTAAGGCTTTCCTCAGCAAAACTGACCCGCTCTCTTCTGACACCAGAAATGGGTGAAAGGTGAAATTTAATTGATGTAAGGAACTAGACCCTGGTACCTTGCTCTGTTTGTCAGCGTCCTCCACTGCTGCCCTCTGCTTGTTGAGTTCAGCCAGTTTCTGGAGGACCCCCTGCATCCTGGCCTCAATGTGGTCCAGCGTGATGGGGTCTAACATAGTGGTCCTGGCCTCCAGGCTCGCCACCGCGCCCATCAGGCTCTTAGAGGACGCATCTCTGGTCAGGGTAGACTAGACGGGGGAATAATACATTCAAACTGTATGGCAATCTCCATCAACATTTTTCTGCCAAGTTATATACACCACTTTTAAAAACAGTGTGTTTTCAAGATCTCTAGCGGGAAAGGGTTACGGAAAGTCATCCAGGACCAGGTGAAAAATCATTAACTCTGCTAGAGGGAGTTTCTCCTCTGCTCTTTTGCCTCTACATATAGCTAATATGCAAATTTGGCCATGTACCCAGCTCCATGTGCCACCAGCTGCAATTGTAAACCAACTGCTAGAGGGCATGTTCCCACCATCCAAGGTAGGTCCACATCAACAACGTATTGTGTTTGTTTCTACATTCCAAATTCATTTAGTCCAGGTCTTACCACTTTCTCAGGGCTGTGTCCAACTGTTGCCTCCAACCGCTGTATTCTCTCTTCTAGTTGTCCCAACTGGGAAACAAATTTCGGCACATTTAGTATAGAAACAAGTCAATACAAAAGGTATGATATAGACTTCTTCAGGTTTGGCACTCCTGTATGCATTATGACAGTAGGCCTTGCATCAACCAACAAACAAATGATAAAAACAGTCTGTATGCCTTGGTATGAGCATACATAAACCTACACTAGTAACAATAATCTTATAACTTCTTATTATAATTTTATAAAGACAAATCTTAAAGAACAGAACTTTTGAATATACCAAAATATAATTTAGTTGAAAGCTACATCAATGTACATATATCTCCTTTACAATGAATGTTATAATAGAGATGAAAATACAGAGAAGCACTGTCTTTTCAATGAATTTGCTATACTTAATCAAGGACATCATATAGGATATAATCATTGTTCCTATAGTAATGTCTTTGACTTAATGCAAAATAAGACGCAAAACAAGGCTTCTAACATAGAGCTGTTGGAATTTGGAAAACGATCCTACAAATCTTAGACTTAACAATAAACATTTTAACACAAGCATTCAACCAAAGTCCGTAATGCCATCCCACCTTGGCCTTCTCCTGTAGTTTGGCCTGCTCTGGTCTGTAGTACAGCTCATATGTGACCTGCTGTTCTGTGGAGCCTGCTGGGGCAGCTCGGGAGAACAGGCCCTTCTTAGAGGGGGTCTTGGTCGTGGCACTTCCACTCTTTATGGCATCCAGTTGTGTGATCACCTTCCTGTAGAGTATACATGTACATACACCTTTGTTCTTAGTAACTTCAACCATTGTATAACAATGTTTTTTTAGTCACAACATTGGACTCACAGCCAGCATTTTGGTGAATGCCTGTCACTGATTCTTCGGCTGTTGTAACTCCAGGGTTGTGAATTAAGTCTTTTACCAATTTGATGAAATCATTCACAAACTTTTACCATTCTCTGTGAGCCTCTTATGGCCTCCATACAAACCATGAATAAACAACATTGTTAATGAGTACACAAAAATGTAGACTTATATGATTTATTATGTGCTTAGGTAGAATCAATTGTATTTATCAATTTTTTTTCAAGGTAACCATTCTGGTTACTGCATTTTTTAAGCTTCCAGCAATTTCTTTATCTGAAGTGAGACTTAGGATGTTTGGACAAGTGTAACTTCTTCTAGAGGGACTGACTTTGGCAGGGCATTGTGTGGATCAGTGATGTCGGCAGCTGCCTCCTGCCCTAACACCTGTTCCAGGTGCAGCTCATACAGCTGTTTCTGCAGCACCTGCACCTGCTGGGACACCTGCACAGGGTTCATCTGGTCCTTCTCACTGGTGTCCTTCATGGCAGTCTGGGGAAACACAACATTTGTGTTTAGTTAGAATTCATTTTTACTCTGGGAAGGGGGGTCACCTCCTGAAGGAGTATTGCTTATAGAGTTTTGCGCACGTTCACAGCTGCACCATCATTGTTACTTCACGGAGGATAATCTCCTACAGACGCTTGCTCTCACTCAGGATGACAACTGCATTTCAAGGTTGAAAATGAATAGGGTTTTGAGAATTCTCTTAATGCACAGTCATATTCCTTGTAGACAGTCATACAATTTTGATGTAATTTTTAAGCAGAATATGACAAAACCAACTGCTGACGAGGATCTTAGACAGCCTTTTTCATTGGAAGACAGCTGAATTTTGTACAACATACACATGTTCTCTTGACTAATCCAAAGAATGCCCTTAGTTTGTGATCGTACAATGACCATACACAGAATGTGACCAGGTGCTTACGAGTCTTAGGGCTTTTGACCTGTGCAATCATTAAGAAACACACTCTGTTGAAAACCTTTTTGAACCATAATAGTACTAGTAATAATACTACTTACACAACCACAACTGAAACGAGTTATCCTGCTACTATCAACACATCTGTATATTATATATTACTATTAGACTATACAATATAAAAAGTGCTCTGTCCTTAGAAGATTTCATCTTTTTTTGTATGGACTTTTGGCACTGTGAGTGCACATTCTGACTCACCTTGAGATTTTCCACATCTTCCACCAGTTCCTTCATCTCACACTGAAGACGCTGGAACTTCTGCTGAGGAGTCTCCACTCCCTCACCCTCTCCCAGCTGGGGGTTAACAATACACATTCTCAACTTATGTCAAGACCAACATCTTAACAGTTACCTGTTTTGTTTATCTAGAACACAAATATGTATGTCACTATGTTCCGTAAGTCTTAGGTAAACATTTGTTTTCATCACTGATGAAAGATGCCGGATGAAATGTCTGATATTTTCATATTGTAATCCAGTGGTATAGATTGAATTGTAATCTTATTCTTCAATTTCCTGGATGACTACTATTCACAAATGTGTTGACGATGGTTTGACATCAAAGGATAATAAAACATTACATACTTCAAAATAAACCAAGCAACTGGATATATTCTCAAAAGAGTCATGCATTTCAGATAGCACCCACTATCTTTCATCAGTGAAAGTCTGATGACAAGACTCAACTATCACTAAATCTTCAAGGAAATTCCAGGGATGAGAGAGAGAGAAAGGGAGAGAAATGGTTTATTCAATATATTCAATATGAAAGTACTGTACTGATTAAACTGGTTTAGCTTTTGTGTATGAGAATTAATGTTGGTTTTACTGTTACTAACTGGAGGGACTGACTCTACAAATGTGGAGAGAGAAGGCAAGGTTTCAACAGCATTCTGTCTGTCCCCATCCCCAAATTATATTTTTCCTTTGATATTCCATCCCTTGCATTGGATCAATAAAAGCTGTATTGATGTTAGAAAACAAAAGAAATCAACTTTCTCCACATAACCAAGGTCAGCGCGAAACCAGTAATTCGTGGCAGATAAAACTGTCATTTAAGAAAATTGTGTTCCACAGAGCTGCACCTGCTACCTACAGTGAGTGGCTTAGAATTTACGCTTTATTTCTGCAGAACATACTGTAAATCCATATAATATCGTGGTTGGTAATTCTAGCGGTTGGGGGAAAGGGAGTGGTTCACAGCATTTAATTTTAACGGTGGGAACAAACATCACACTCTCAAATGTTAGTGATCAAATACTTGCGATGATGAAATTTAAGGCGGTTGGCTAGTGACTGTTAAAGAAGCTGAACTTAAGTTACTGTCAACAAATCAAGAATTACAGTATTTCCTAACAATTATATTGAAGTTCTTGGTTATATTCAGAGTAACAATTTATGTTAAGCACTGTGCATTTCACTTGCCAATTGGACAATTTTTCCAGGTAGCAAAGTAACACAAGTAATAAAAGGGAAATTACATAATGCAAATGTAACATTATCGTGTAGTATGAGTACTACCTCCAAGGAAATTGATTGTAAATTTCAATGATGGTTTTCTGATATTGTGAGATGCAGCCAAATGTAAAATTTCTGATTGCTACACAATTTAGCTGTAATATTTTTTTTTCAACTCTGCATCCCTGTTTTCTACTTGTGAGTGTTGCCAATTTCAATTTGAGTCTGATTTGAACTTAACTGAGTATAATGTATGCTGGGCTGTTTGAATGAAAACACCATTTTCTTCTATTCCCCTTAATTCTGCCCAATTTCCACATACATACATTTTGTATGCAGGGCTAGAAATTCATCTTTGGCAATGTATATGTGCAAAGTGCACCTAACCTTAAAATCTAAATACACAGAAATAATTTTTTGGTCGCACAACACAAAATAAAGCAGAATGTTAGCAAAACCTGATTACAGACCTTCCTTCAGAGCTTGAATCTGAAATTCTATTCAATTAACTTTAAAAATCTTAAACAAAACTAGTAATACAACAAAGGCTTTGATATTTTTTCTGACACTCAAATGTCAAGAAAATACTGTATATCCAAGCTATAGTGTATGATAGTACAGTGCCTTTACGCACGAAACCCTACACAAATATCCTGGTGCACCCAAAGTAAAAAATTTACTGCACAGCATCCGATTTTGGATGTGCAAAGTGCACATGCACCCCGTATTTCGAGCCCCGATATATGTAACACATTAGAATGCCCTCCATTGGCTGATAAGTGCTCTACTCACAATTTCATATTCCGTGCGTGTCTCATAGCCGGTCCTGCGGGACCCGCTGATGCGATCAGAGAAATCTGAAAAACAAAAGCGATGACGGCATGCCAGTTAGTCAGCCTGGCGGTGACGGGAAATATAGTCGAACAGTTAGGTGAAAATGACGACACAGAAATAATGAAACCCTGTCGCCAGGACCCGTCCCTCCGTCCCAGGATGGAAATTTGCTTCACTGTTGGGATGGACAAAAATGTCCTCCGGTCCATTCCATAAATCTGCACCTCATGACATGAAACTGATGAAAATTTATTTTTGTCAGCTTAAATTAAAATCAAAAAAACAGATTCAACAAAAAGATTTAAGTTGGAGACAGCCCTGCACAGAGAAAACATGTACATGTACACTAATCTTACGTTCATTGTAAGTATTGTACAATGTAATAAAATTCTCTTAATGTCAATAGGCTTTGGATCACATCGGTGGATCATCTTTTTTGTTCAGTCAAGCACTATTTGGGGGGGGGGGGGTGACAGTGTAATGTCAATACTTTAACCTTTTGAAGTGTCAAGAGTGAATTGAGCATAGCTTTGTAATGCGGCCAAAAAAAGAGCTTGCCTGCAGTGCAAAGAGGAAAATGTATATCTTCACTTTCCACTGTGCACGCATATCCAATTAGATGACGTCGCTGTTTTTACCGATCCGTGTGACGGCAGATTTGTGCGACACACGCAGACATCTAGGGCACAACCATAGAGTGCTGTTAACTGACTATCAATATTTCATCATGACTGAACCCGCACGCAAGTCTTAGTTTTTTGGGGACCTTGTATTCTTGCAATGTAAGGAAAAGTTTGAAAGCCTTCACACTGGCATATGTAATACAACATACTGTAAATATTGAAACTTTTCCTGTGATTCTTTTTTCTTGTTTTTTTTTGGGGGGGGATTCATGACACTGGGAGTATGGGTTTTCAATGTATTACAATATGTTACTGCAGAACTGTTTGAACAGCGAATTTATAACACCGCCGAACCCTCTTTTTGCTTTTTCTGCAAAATAAAACCACTGTGAAAGAAAAAGAATTTGCAGCACTACATGATAAATGCAGTTATTTGTATCTATGAAACACCTCACTGAAATTGCAGTCTCATGCATGTGACAACATCACAAATCACTGAACTTTTTGACTGTTCAAATATATGTGTGTGGTAAGTGACTTCCTTTATTTACTGCCGTAGTACACCATACCAATAACTACATTTGTTGCTGAAAGCTAGCTGTACATATATGATCCATAACTCTTTCTACCTAGTAATAATCCTAATATATTGCAATAAATTCCCTCAAAACATCAATAGTTGTCTTCCTATCTTTCCAAAGGTATGTTATTGCTTGTATTACCACAGCTGTAAATTTACAAGTACACTGTTGCCCAGCAGCAAGATAAGGTTGCCTGTTATTAAGTGAACATTACCAACACACAGTGGAGAGAGCTCCAAGCCTATCTTCAGCATTATCAATTTTTCATCATTGACATACTACAGATATTGATTTCTTATTAGTCTAGGTCTTGCTGAATAAAATAAGTCCCAGAGGAAGCTTGCAACGACTTTTCAATCACAAAATCATTCTAATACAGAGCAGGAAGGAAATTGTCTGGGTAACACTGAGAGCAGAAGAGCAACCTAAAAAAGCTACATTAATATACAAGTCAAGTGTTCTTTGGGTGAACAATTTCCTAATATGACAGATACTTAGGATGCACGGTTACTAACATTGCACTCTTGGGAACTGATCGATCCCTGGCTAAACAGCGTCTTGAAAGCCACGCAGCTTGCTAACTGTAAACCATAGACTTACAATATGTATGCAACTATTGTTCAACTTCAAATACTATGTGAAAGAAAATCTCATAGCATCATGTTGTGAGATTGTAGTCTTATTAACCAAGAAGTCAAGAAGGACCTGAAAACGAAATATGGCAAATTTTCACATTTTTGTATTCTTTACCTCAGAGAATAGACAAAAGAGATGAGTCGAGTCCTTGTATTAAAACCACAATATGTATAAGTAACAACCTTTCAGATGATAGAGTGTTTTTGCCCCTGACTCATTGATATTCAGAAGCATATGTGACAATTTGCTCCAGGTCTAAGCTGGGGTGACTCTCCTCATACAAAACACCATCACGTATTGGTGGTTGCCAGGTGATCAATTCCTGATGAATAATAACATTTGCCTAATTTTCATTCAAGTATTGAAAGGCAATTTCTATTGGCAGATTTTCAACGCAATCATGAAAATATTTGGCTTGCAATTTAAGAAGGCAAACTAAATAAATACATCAGTCATGACTAGTACTGCGTACCTTAACACCGGATCTGAACTGGATTTGCTGTTTTGTGTTTATTGCTGAACTTGTGTTAACTACTGACTGTATGGAATTTTGCAGATATAGTAGTTTTCAAATTGCATGTAAAATTTTTGCCAACATGCAATTCTATATGTAACCGAAAAAGCATTTCTAGCACACATATGCCATGGGTTTAGTTGGGTTTTCAAACATAAGTCTGGACCTGGACCTGAACCTGAACATAAGTCCGGACCTAAATCTAGACCAAATCCTGAACATGAGGTTAGGTACACAGCACTACTCATGACTCATTTTACCGAATTCTAAAGCACAGATCTGCAACTACGATGCAGGTGCCATTTTGGCAGTTTGCTATAAGCGTAATTCATCATTGGCATTGGCTAAATCATAGTAAATGGGTACTTTCACCTCTGTGAAATATTTCACCCTGTTTGAATTTTCCACATAGCGCTCCCAACAACTCATCAATAACTTCAGTTCTCTGAAGAATATAAAATGTAGAGTGAATGAATACTTTACATACAGGAATTCAGGACTACTCAATGGTGCATACAGGAATTCAGTACTAGTCAATGGAACTATGTTTGCATACGAATCCTGATTGTGTTATCTAGCAGAAGCAATTCATGGATTACTTAATTCTCAAAAATAAAGGATAGCATTAAAATAACAACAGCATTGATTTCAGTACCATGGAAATATCAAACTGGATTTCTACTCAAGTATCTAAATGGGATTTCTTTATGTCATCAAATCTATTATAATAGGATCAACCTGTGATGCAGATTGAGACTTATGATGGACAGACTCAAGTAGTCGTGAGTTCCTAGAAAGGATGCACTTTTGCAAAAGGATTTTTGTGAACAAATAAATTCTGAATTTGACAATGACAACATTTGTATAGCATTTAATTATCTAACTCAGATATAGAAATACTGTCTAGTGCCTGTATACATGTAACACATGCAAAACATACTGCAGAACACATTGGGTGCAAGGAGTAAAATAGGAGTGTATGCATAATTAACGTCTAGCAATAGTACAGAATATTTCAGAGTGCTCTAATAATAAGCATGAAAAAATATAGCAACCAAGAAGTTGTCTTTTAGGTCTTCATATAGAAGATCAATTGTAATCAGAAAACCATGTCACCATAGATGTCATTCTGCTTTTTCTAATCCCTTTCTCTGACTCAATCATCTGATCTTCTCCATTCATCTTTTGGCTCCACATCTCATTTCTTTCCACAAAGCCTGTGTTAGCACATTCATCTGGAAATGGTGTCCCTCTTTGATGGTAAAAATCAAAGTACATGACTAAGGCTTGATCTAGTCTAGCTGAGTCCAGCCATCAAAGGAGTGACTCAAGTCTTCAGGGACCAGAAGCCATGATTTGTACAGAAGACTCATTTGAATTTGCATAACCAGTCGCTAGTGCTTCCATTACATTTAGGACCAATATTGTATCTCACTACAATGTATATGGAAAAATCAATTTTTGTGAAAAAATTGGCATTGGATATGGGCAGGGATAAACACCAATATTATTAATTAAGATTTGACTTCAGAGCTGTATTTTGAAAAATTGTAGTTGATTATTTCAAAACATAAACCTACCTACCTTTAGGTAGACTCTGCTCAATTGTTTAAAACAAACTTCTTATCCACAAAGTATTTGTAGAGAATTTGACTGTCTTCTGGTATTAGCTTGTTACTCTTTGAGATCAATTGCTTGACCAAAACAAGGCTTAAAACTTCGGTGGTGCAAAAACGGGGTGACAGACGGAATCAAGCAGAAACGGGGTGACGCATGGAATCATCACCTTTCTTGTTAAAGACACGGACAGGATTGCAGTGAAGAGGGATTAAGGACTGATGAGTTGTAAGGATTAATGAAGATTGATGCCACTCCACTTAATCCCTGTCCCTGTCTCATTAGTCTGAAAGGGTGCTGGAGTGGTGCTACGCAGCAGGGCACACATACTTGATTTTATGGATGAGACCTACTACAGCACACACATATACATACATTATACATATATTGATTTTAGACTCTTATAAGAGAAAGAACAGAAAGACTTATAGAGGAATCATACTCTTTTCAGCAGGAAAGAAACAACAATGATAATATCCCTGTCAAATGTCCATAATTACTTGCCTATGACAAAAATTATCACTAAATAGAACATATTATGGCAAAAATTTCTGTAAATTGTTTGACACCTGGGGAGGTGGGGAACATTATCTTCTTTTGAAATTGTTAAATTAGTTCACTGTTAATGAAAATAAATTTCTCTATATTTAAATCGCTACTTTCTACACTTGTTTATAACTCTAGTCAGTGCTACAAGATACAAATATCAAAGATTATATAAACAAAAAGATGTGATCTATTGTACCTACTCACGCTTACACGGGGATGCATGCACAACTGTCTGCATGTAATTATTCACCACACTTCCACCTGTGCAAGTAGCTTTACCAAGTCTATTACCGAGTCAATCTACTATCGAGTCAATAATCGGAAGTAGAAATATCCAATAAAGATATGAAAAGCACAAGAAGTTCTGGATGGATCTTTATGGTATTTGATATGTTGATAGGAGGTAGCAAAATGAAGAGATGATTAAGGGCCCCCAGGCATCTTTCCATGGTACTGCAGCATGACTTCAGCTTTGATATCTCATGTTCTGGACATGCTATGGTCGTGATTTTTCAAAGGTATATACATGTAGCTCATGGACTCGTGAAGAAGTGACATAGGTTTGGGCTCCCTAGTTTTGAAACGTCTTTGAATGAAAATAGTTTTATCACATACTTCTGAAGACTATCTAAGTTTGTACTCGTATATTTCAACATAACTTTATGTTGTGCATGCAAGTAAAACTTTTTTCCTGCAAGTATTTTTTTCTTGCCTGCCCATGTGCACCAAATTATGTAATTTGAGCCGTGCTAACACGTGGAAGACTTTTCAAAATGATATACATATATAAAGAGGAGGATATATCATGTGACAAGGATACAAAGAGACACAAGAGGATGTTTGGAAAACTTTATAATAGTGGTACAGTATAACTAATCACCTTCTTCTTCCCCCATTGTAAGTCCTCCCAGACTGTCAGAACTGCCACTTTCAAACCTCCCCCACCAGGATTCCATACCAATCAGTCTCCCACCTCTCCAAGGATTTCAGAAGGCGTAACAGCCTCATTCGCACACCAATCTCATGCAGATCTACGCACTTGTACCGTAGACTGATGCACTTGAAGGCTTACAGCGGGAATTACACCAAATGGCCTTGGACGTTGTACATCCTTTCATCATTATACAGTACCAGAAATGCTTTCATTCATACCCAAGGCCTGAGTAAAGATACCTGTAGATAAGGAGAAAGCAATCTGGACCAAAGCAAGGGGATTAAGTCAGAACTGCTTGTAGGCAATGCGAATCTAATTTCACGGATGACATGATTTTGGATATTCTTTAAAAAAACATGTTGGTCCCAATGACAGAGTGAGACTGATTTTTGACAACTGCACCTGGATAACAACTTGCTTCACATCAAAACGGCACTGTGAACCAGATGTATACAAGTGTGTTGTTCTTTTCTTGTGAAAGTTTTTATGAAAGATAAAAATGAAAAGAGAGACAACAACCCCAGATTTTTTCTACCTAAATCAGTCCCAACTTTCTATTCAAATCAGTCCCGACTCCAAACTAGAACTGTGGCTGAGACTGCCACAGAATGGTAGGACTGACAAATCGCCAAGCAAGGACACTGCCCATGGCGATGACACCAGAATGCTACCATCATGCATCTCCGGAGATGGAAGGATACCTACTACTCTTTTCATAAATCAAGAAGAGAGATTGTCTTTTGACTGTTATCAAACTGCAGATGAATGATTGTAAAATGTCAGCAGCAAAATAAGCAAGATGTGTGGATTTTAAACTCTTACATGTATATTTCAGATTGAAGGGATTCATATATTGTCTATGAAACCTGAAATGATAAACAAATACATGTATGTATCTTTGGTTTGTTTCATCTTTCCATCCAACATCCTTCCTCCTTGAGCAACAAGAGTCCATTAACCTGTGGCAACCTCAGTTGGGCATCGGGTCGTTAAACTCTAACATAAGGTCACCTTTGAAGAACTCTAGTACTTGTCCCTGGGCAGTCATTTGTAACAGGTAAGGAAACCTTTTCTTTTTTAACACTCTAACCATGTCCATGCATATTGTGAGGGGATGATGTTTTTTAGCCTGCTGTTTTACAATGAGAACTGCTGATCCCTGTGGTTAGGGTTCTGAGCATACCTCTGTAAATGGCTTCATACTTCGTCTTCATAAAAATTTCTGTCTACCCTATAAAATCTTTCTTCACTAAATTTTGTCAGTTTTCCAATACTTTCCTTCAGTGGAAAACAGGTAACTTTTGACTCTTGATAATCATTGAATGAAGTGATCACATACATGTAGCCTTAGACATGTAAAACAGTTCAACAAAACTACTTACTGACCAAATCTGGCAAGGATAGAACATCCATTCTTTCATTGGCCGGTTTTGATGGACATTTTAGACTACTCTATAGGCCATTATGAACTTGTGAATGTACATATTACTGTAACTGCATTTAAGTTCGCGTGGTTTAATTTTTGCGGTAGGGAGAAACTGGAGTGTTCGCGATGGTTTTAAGTTTGCCTTTGAGACAATAGTAGACAAGGGGGCAGGAGGGCAAAAAATAAAAAAACATAAAACCACCACAAACATTTCTGCATTTACAGTATAGTAATGCGACACTAATAAATACAGAGAAATATGATTTTTATACCCCACATGCATTTTGAACACCTCACAGTATTGCATGTAACGGACAGTACGGGTTGAATTCTGTCGTATCTATTTTCTTATTTCCACTATGGAAAAGGTCAGCATAAATGCCACATCTTTGGGTTCTGCCAGAATGGTTCACATGTTGCACTGATCACACCAAGACTCATGGGACCTTCATTGTGCAGGAAAAGGTCCCATTATTAAATTGAGTCATCTTAATCATTGTGACTTAATCTAATTATTTCTGTTATCAAGTAGTTCACAGGATGTAGAGATCTCTTCCCTTTCCATTGCAGAAGGACCAAAGAATTTCTTTCTCTTTTCCATCGCTACTTTCATTTTTCTCAATTCCTCACCTTTGTCTCAGCTTGACAATAATCAGAATAATTATGGTAATGTCCTACTTCATAACTTCTTAAATCTACAGATAGCATGTTTCCAAGAACACCATGGACCTAAGGTTTATCAAATGTCAAATTGCAATCACTTACAGAAATTCAATTGATATCTAGAAATTCTGATACATGAGTCACTGTGCATACATGTATATTTGATTTGCATGCAATAACATGGGCATTTTTATATTCCCCTTCCAGTGGGAAGGGGGATATATTGTTTTTGCTTGCCTGTTCTTCTTCTTCTTCTTTCTTCTTCTGCCAAAAACCAAGTAGATGCGCGGTGGTGGCTCTACTAATGGTATTGCAGAAAGTTATATGTACCTTATGTTACAATGTACGGATGTTATTTTTGAGATGTAGGTACCTGTAGGAAAGGTGAATACACCTGACAATAAATTATGCTAATGAGTACCTTATTTGCATAATCTATGCATAAACTTGTATTTCCCTTACCATAAAAGCTGCAGATGTCATATTTGAGATGTAGGTACCTTCAGGAAAGGTGAATGCACCTGGACATGAATTATGGTAATGAGGACCTCATTTGCATAATTTATGCATAAACTTGTATTTCCCTTACCGTAAAAGCTGCAGATGTCATATTTGAGATGTAGGTACCTTTAGGAAAGGTGAACACACCTGGCCCAAAATTATGCTAATGCAGACCTCATTTGCATAATTAATGCATAAACTTGTATATTCCTTACCGTAAAAGCTACGGATGTCATATATGAGATGTAGGTACCTTCAGGAAAGGTCAGGAAACCTGGCCATAAATTATGCTAATGAGGACCTCATTTGCATAGTTTATCCATAAATTTGAATTTTCCTTACCGTAAAAGCTATGGATGTCATATTTGAGTTGTAGGTACCTTTAGGAAAGGCGACTACACCTGGCCATAAATTATGCTAATGTGGACCTCATTTGCATAATTTAGGCATAAACTTGTATTTCCCTTACCGTGACAGCTACGGATGTAATATTTGAGATGTAGGTACCATTAGGAAGGGTCATAAAACCTGGCCATAAATTATGCTACTGAGGGCCTCGTTTGCATAATTTATGCATATCCCTCACCGTAAAGGCTACGATTGTCATAGTTCAGATGTAGGTACCTTTAGGAGAGGTGAACACACCTGTATATAAATTATGCTAATGCCGACCTCCTTTGCATAATTTATGCAGAGACTTCATGGTAATGGGAGGGGAATATCCTGCATTTTCCCGAAAATGTTGCCATTCTAGTTCTTTCTGGGTTTCCTGGATATGCATTAAGTATATACAGCGTATGTCTAGTAGGAAGATTCTAGGTCAATGTCTTTGAAAGCTTTATGGACCTTTTAGCTAAATGTTGAGGTTGCACTTTTTCCTGATGTATTCCCTTATGATTATCAAATATCACCTGACGAAATAATATTAAGAGAGGCAGTAGGATTTGTAAATACATTTTGCTAACATTCATCTTATGTTGTGCACCAAGATTTAAGTTACGTTAAGTGCAGCAGTTCCCAAAAATGAATTTCGAGCCCTGATATATGGCAGAATTGTGCAGAAATCAATGACTTGGCACTGAAGCTACAAACATGTATGTTATCTTAGTCTAACCAACGGCATGTCGATCTAATTTTCAGTCTTCCACATCTTGCCAATATATTCATGTTTGGTAATCAATCTTTGATGCAGGTGTACTGAGCTAGAAAATGTTGTTGACAGTTGCAATAAAATATATTTGCAACAGAGAATTCATTGATAGTCGTAAGATATGCTGAAACTATGATAAGCAGTGTTTCCAATATCGCACTTCAAGCTGATTACACATGTCAGACTTTGAGTATGATAGACCAGTTGTACTGATAAACAACTATTCCACACAATCTTTAACATTTAGCACACTGAAGTAGCTGTTTGGCACCCCATTCCTTATTGGTTACAGAGTTAAGCAGCAGGGAGAAGGTTAACCCTATGTTTTCTTAAAAATTGAATTTTAGTGGCTTGCCACTTTGTAGGTACAGTTAATAACAGCTGTAAAAGGCAAGTCTTGTTGTGTTCCAAAAAATAATCAATATATCCCATAACGTGTTGGCATGCCTCCTATTGATGAAGTGAATTGCCTGGGTGACCCTTTTTACAAGTGGATATCAGTATGCAGCTTGCAATTGATCAAGTGTCGCAGTGACATTAAACATTTCTACAACTTCAGAAACAGCAAGGAAACTTGCTTCTATCACCAAACAGATTTGAAGGGTTGAAGATATTACTAAGGTTTTCTTACTGCTGCAGGGCTTCTTTAACAGGTGACCCAGCAGTCAGAAAATCTTATAATCATCCACCCCAACATCTGCTTGGAGATTAACAAGTAGCCCTACGTGCGACTAGGCACGAGACAGGAAACCACCAGCACTATGTTCAATTGCAATGTTCAGACAAGATGATTTAATTAGGAAGAATATTATGAAGATAGATATCAGTGCCAGCAAACCATTTTGGAATCCATCTCTTAATATTATCTCTTAATTGTCCTTGAGATTTTTAAAGACAACATGACAATTAACTAAACTTAACGTTAAACAATTCAAGAACCATGGACAGATATCACACCAACCATTTGTTTGCATTCATTGTTCCAAACATTACACCAAAATTCCGCAGGTATTCATTACATGTAGGTTGCAAGACTGCAGGCCATGAATAAGTTTCGTCAATAAATAATATTTCTATCATGTGCCAAAAGTAACTGGTGAACCAGTAGGGTCCCAGTTATCATGCACCCCTGGTACAAGTGTTTTGTCATGTTTTGTCATGTTTTGTCGTACCCTTTTTGCATACTTGAGGACAATTCCATTACATGCACGTATATCATTGCTGAACACTTAACTAGTTGTCTGACAAAATTTGGAGTTGTGTATCGGCCTGAGTTAAGTCAAGTCATGAGAAGTACATTGTATGACATTCAGTACATACACGTAGTCAGACATATTTGTCACAAATCCTCACACAATGTAACATGAGTGGAAAGTTTGCATGTCCGATGAGAATTGCAAGGAAAATCAATATAATTTCAGTTCACTCTAACTACGTGTGGTCAGGATATAAAGGATAGTTACTCAGAAATCCAATTACTATTTGCATGTCCCACCAAATACCAAGTGCTGCACAATTCCTCTTCATCTACGGAGCAACTCGATAGGGCAGATGGACTGATTTTGCTACGAGTCTTGACGGCAATGCAGAACAGGATGAAAGAATAATTGGATAAGACAGACAGGATTTTAGGACAGCAGAAGTTTTTGTACCTAGGGTGTATAACAACATGAATGTCAATTGTCTAGAATTAAAATCCTGAAAAAGAAGGTGGGATGGAAATGTGCCACAAAGAAACAAATGTGTACATTGTAGAAATTTCTCACCATTATGTGAGTCCAACATAGAGGAAATGGCAATCTTTCTTGTTAAGTTATACACTGTGAAATCAGAAGATTGTGAAGAAAGTAGAGAAATTTACGCCTACTTTGAGCCTGTACTCTGTTGAATGATCAACATACCTAGTACAAGTTATCATTAACATTTGGATTAGCCTTTAGGTTTTATGTATTTCCAAGAGAATTGTTTCGGAATATTGATAATATATTCTAACCTGGCCATTATTATCTAAAGTTTATCAGCTTCCAAACAAGGACGTCTGGTGTTAGACAAAAATGTGGAACAAATTGACAGCTAGGTCTGTGAAACATCCGGAAGTGCACAGTGGGAATACTGAAGAAGCACTGTGCATGTAAATGTAGATGTCATGATAATATATCGGAACACATTACTCAGAGCAATGCCTTTGGTTTATCATACAAGTATCAAGTTCCAGACAGTATCAGGAAAATAGACTATGTAACATTTTCAGACTTTTCATATTACATTCAATCCCTTTTGTTGAAAAACACTGCTTGGATATTACAAGAATGTGTCATTTGTGTTCTGTGACAATTAATGAAATTATGGGAATAATTGTAATTCAGCCTTAGACCAACTTAAGAATAAATGTACATTAGTAAGAAACATATCTTAAAGTGTACAAGTTATCATAGAAATACGGTAGTCAAATTATTTGGTTAACATGTAGACTCTCCTTGGAATCTGAAATAGAGTAGATTACAGAAATTCCTCAGGCAAATTTTTAGGTTGCTTGTAAAAGTTGCCGCCATTTTTTTTTACTGTCAAACACAGAATGTCTTCTAAATCAGGAGAAGCAACTTGCCACACATTCTGTTGGTAACCAGATACACAAAAACATGTAGCAGTCTTGTGTTTGAAAATCTTTTGTACTGAACTTATACACAGGCAGAGTAAGACATGAAGCAAACTTACCGAGACCTTTAGAGGAGACACCTTTTTCTTTAAACTTTGCGTAGGCCGAGTTTGGGTTGACAGGCAGGCTGCTCACAGCATCGCTGTTCAGTTCCTCCTATAAATTAGAACAGAATATAGGTTAATAAATATACAATTATACAACACGGTGTATTCCATATTGCCTGAGGTACCAGCCCAACTGCGGGTCGTGTAGTATTTTATCTATGTCATATCCATCCGAGAAAACACACCTTTCAATGCAAAATGTGCCAGAAGTTGAGAAAATTTAACTTCAAACAAAAAATTGCAACAACAGACATGCCAACATCTGAATCCGGTATTGAAATTTTCGACAGTGGTGTTCTATTTAGCTTGGCTTTTTCTATATACATTGTACTTAATCACACCTATAAAATTTTTATCATATTGCTGTACTCTCTTAACCTGTGCCTTTTTATGGTTTCACAGTGAAATCACTTTCAAGGCCCAAGACTTTAAAATTAGGTATGACAGGGTCCCTTAGATCACTATTGGCAGGACAAATATGATGAAACAAAGTCCATTTAGTCGTTCTTAGCAGAAGTAGGTCGGTCACGTGTGGATGCCATCAGCCATTATTGCAGGCCATTAACTGGTACCATGAGCCTTCATCAATAGATTAAAAGGACTATAGTAGAACACTGGGAATTGGACAGGAGATTACCAGGCATGATTTGAAGTTCAGTTTGTAATAAAAATGGGGCAACATGGCATCAACAGAAATTGCATTGAAAAGTTAATTAGGAACACCTGCAGATTTAACCCTTGCCCTGCCATGGGCTAATTAAAAACCCTGATACTTAGGAGGTTAAAACATCGTCATTCGTTACCATAATAAGGAACAGATTTGTTTGGACTACAGATATAAAGATGTGCATGTAAAATTGTAATCTCAGTGTATGCTCAACAAAGTTACCTGTACTTTGCAAATCACAATCATCATGTTTGTGTTAAAATTGGTCACATTTGTGTTGGTGATATATCTTTATTACCAGGGCGATTAGTAAAAAGCAACATATAGTTAGTGCAATGTGGTTTCGTTACGGCTTGCGTATTCAGCCAAGCGCACCCGGTCACCACTACTCTTCTTGATAAGTGTGTTAGAGTTCTTTTACGAGCATAGGTTTGACACTTGAGGCTATCGCCTGAAGCTCCCTCAAACACAGGGCCGCCAGCTTTACGTAACTGTCTGAAATGACAGATGTAATTCTTTACAACATGTCCGAGATGGGGCCAATCCTGGCATCAAACCCCCACCCACGGATTCCTAGAATTTCATCCATATGGTGAAACAGCGGGATTGTGCAACTGCTTACACAGATACACTACAGAAAAAAAGGTCCCCATTTTATAAGATTGTTAATAACAAGTCGCCATTTTAACAATCAGCTGCAAGGGCACTTCATTCATAACACCCACACTTTCCTGTGTAATTACACTGTACCTTCATTCATTGCTTAAGATTGCTGTGCTGCTAGGCTATTTGCTGTCCATTTTGTCAAGATAATATGTACAGTTTGAAATGGACATCTCATAGAGTGCACTACCAAATGATGCTTTTTCTAAAAAACTTCAATGAATACATTTCCAATGAAGGATTACACTTCATAAATCCAGATAGACAGGAGAAGGAGACATCCTTTAATGGAAAGCAATTGCCTTTAACATTTCTGAGCCTTCTCTACATAATAAGGAGTAATCAGCTGTGTCCTGCCTGATAGAATCTTGGCTTTGAGGCCAGTAATTTTGTTGACACTTTGTGCCTTAAGCACTGGCTGATGGCGCCACTATGTCTGACACTCCTGCAAATGTTTTTTAGAGCTGATCATATCATTGCCATTCTAATAATAACACCGTCGTACCTTTTACTAGGTGTGCACACATGAGGAAGGGACTAGATAAAGGTACACATGTAGTATGCAGAGCATGCTAGCTACCTGATCATACACAATACAGAATTTCTATCCCAACTTTTAGCCCTTCTCTTTTTTATTTTTTCCACAAATCTTCTATGCTCTTTCTCAGTTAAGCAGTATCATTTTAACTCTTGTTACGAACAGTGTCCAATAAAATGTTAAGAATATTTTACTGCAGTACTCTCTAGCAACATATCCTTTTAACTTTTTTATTCCATTTTCAACATTTCAACAAGAACAGATTTCTCACTTGCTTTGATACAGATTTCCCCTCCCCCAAATTGTTTTACTAGGTTTGCGAGCAGGCTATATTTTGCATTTGGTGTAAAGAACTTCACATGAATGCAAATCAGCACCAAGGACAGGGACAAGGTGGCTGCAGGATTTAAAACAGGTTTCCAGATAGAGCTTTGAAACTAAATCCAAGGAAGACAGAAACTTTCTATAAATACATTGTATATACATACTTCAGTTTCTTTGTCTTAAACTTAAAGTTACAGAAATAATGATTGTCTTAATCTTAAACTTTAAAGGAAAGCCTTTCCTTGAACCTTAATCATCCCATTTATCTAGATTATATCTGCTAGATCGTTAAAAGCATGATTCATCATTCAATTTACGAAATATGATAGAAAATGATGACTTAATTTTTTTCACCTGAACTAAATCCCCCATTGGAATATTAATGAATGGTCTACATTGGGTGTGGTTGCCACAATGACCATGATATAGAGTCGCTTAAGGGATAAACCATTCAACATAGAAAAGGTGGATGAACAATAACTGCAAGGTCATTCCAAATTGTCATGATCTTGAATGTGGTAGTAGTAATCATCAGACAAAATTCAACAAGACAGAACACCGGGATAGCTAATAATATAATTTACCTTGGCAAATATCTAAAAATGCAAAACAGAAACTTGCAATAAATGCAAAGTAATCAACCACATGCAGCCTTGTTCTTATTGGTCGGACGACGGATCTTGATTGACGGCTAGAATTTGTCTATTCTGCAACCTGTCAACTGAGCAATGGACCTCCCCCTGCACGCCCCACCCACTCACCCCCTCTGCATACAGATCCAGCTCCATCAATGGTGTCACATGACCCGAGCTGTTTTGTTTTAGTAGACAGTCTGGCTGCGGCATTATTGATCCGGCGTGGGACGGATGTCCGTACACAGCGCGGCCGCATCGCGCTCACATAATGGCACGCCAGGGTCAGAAATCAATGCCAAATGCCGAAATTTACATCAAAACGGAAATGCACGCACGGTCGCAATCGATGCCCAAAAGCCTTTGCTACTACAATTTGTTACGTCGAGCGTATTATTTTCAAGCTCTATTGGTGTCGCTTCCTTATGAAAGGAGGCCATTCCGTATAGATAAACTGGAATTCATTTATCATGAGTTGACATGAACGCTCTGAGAGCCAGATATGATCCTACATATAAGTGGGGAGCTTTCTAGGATCACTGGCAAACTGACCCCTCTCTGACATTTCTTTCATGGTACCTAATGCAGAATTTGACATGTCTTCCTAGATGAATGTAATAATGTTTCATGGTTCATTTGCATTAGGATGCATTTATCTGCTGAATGCTAAGTGACAGCTTGAGGTGTGTTTTAGACACATTTTATGTTGAAATAGCATTTCTGCAAAGACTTTGGTTATCCACAACTGCAATCACATCACAAAAAAACTAAAAATGTCCAAAATGTGAGAACTGCTCAAAATGCTGTGCACAGCTAAATAAGGAGCTTGAAATTCATTTTTGGGAATAACTTTAAGTAAAATTCTCCGGCTAACTTCAATATTTCAAATAAATAATACAGCAAAGGTTTCATCATTTCTTGAATGACACTTAAATGTTAAGGAAATGTAGTATACAGTACCTTTTCTTATATCACCCTACACAAATTTATAGGTCATAGTCAAAATAAAGCTCCCAATTTGGGTACATAGAAGTGCAGAAACACCCAGTATTTTGTGCCCTGTAAATGTATGGATGGAATATAAGCGTGCCCTGGGTAAAACCATTAACTACCATGCATTACTTGCAACCAGGCCAGTTTAGGTCATCCAGTAAAATTTCAATCAGCCATTCCATGTGAACTTTATGTGACTGTCTACTTCCCCTCTGTTTTATTAATGACGCATGCAGGATGTAGACGTCTCAGGACACAATCACGTCTCCAGAAGTTGTGATATGTCAAAATCTGCCAAGGCACGAGAGGCATTTCAGAGATGGAAAATGTCTCACCAATCATTTTATTTCTTTTTTCTAAAGATAGTGTAAAAGTTGAATAACTGAAAAAAAGTTAAACAAAAAGACAATCTAAGCCATTACTAATTGAATGTGTTAACAGGGTAACACTCCGTCAATAACAGAGAAACTAAGTATGATGTTGCAAAGCTACATTGAAATTTGAATGGCAGTAAAAAATTCAGTTTTTCAATGAATCAGTTATGATGAAATAATCTAAGGCTTTGATTTGCCCCAAAGAACTAAATCAAGGAAAGATGGCTCAAGGTTTGACAGTACACAATCACATTTAATTCTAGCATAAACTTTGACGAAATAGAAATGAATTCAAGAAATGACAGAATAAGCTAACAGTAGCAATTGGCAGTACCTTACAGAATAGATCCTGTTATACTTATGGGTAATTGTATTCAATGGATATATCTTGGCGATCGCGGGGCAAAAATGTCCCTACAGGCTCAACCTAAGCCGGCTGAAACCAGCATCAAATATTAATTTGACAGCCATTAGGAGAGGGAATGGCTCTGGGAGGAATATTCTAGCCTGGGAAAGCTGAAATGGCAGCATTTCTGTCTGGTTATTGCAAAAATGATGCACATCTATCAATCAAGCTAAAATTCTTACTTTTTTTTATACAACTGGAATGAATCATATCATCATCCGATTCATACTATCTACTACAAATAGAAACGTGGGTTTTTCATTTTGAAAAAAAAATCATCATCAAATCTAAATGACTAAATAAAAAACATGAATTTTAGATTACCTATTCACATGGAAGAGACCTTCCTCTTTGGCTTAGCGGTCTTGATTCTTTTTTTACCTCTTTAACTTTTTCCGAGTTTAATCTTTCAGCAAACTTTGTCATTAAACTTATTGCGAGCCCTAACTGCCTTTTTGTTTTTAAACACTGCCCATAATTTACTAGAACTGTTGGCTAGGCGTGATATGTAACTGTGTCAGGTCGGACATCTCTTAGAGCTAGTATATCAATAGAGTCATTTTCTGAATGGGGTCCACAAGAGATCAACCATAGCTCCATATTGCCTCCAGCCTGTAAGCAATCGAGTGCTGTTCAGAATAACAAAGAGCAAGACACAGACTGATGGCCACTAGGGTGTATACAGGGCTAACTTACAATGAAATCTCTGGAGCATTTTGACTCATTAAAGGCTCTGTTACACCAACAATGATGCAATTATGAATACAGACTTGATTGATCATGTTTGGTAATGAAATGCATGATAAGGATTTCTTTTCTAATTATAAAAATCTGAATATGATTAAAATCTTGGTAATAGGCATATGTCCTTGCATATGTTAAAACAGTATTCAAACCTAGCTTTAATTGCATGGGGTACATTAATGTGATGAATGGTTTATTAGATATCATAGGAATAGAAACATCAGGTCATGATCATATATGATGATGTTAAGCTGGAAGAATGGATCTGTAGCCCTCTGTGCTCTCTGATGAAACGGATTTACAAACTACAAATAATTAAAATTCATTCAAAAAAATCCTGACAGATTATCAATTACCTACATTCTAAGAGCTGAATATTAACTGCTTATAAATATTAATATTACTTGAGGACTACAAACATGTACATGGACTTCCAAACATGAATGCATATTGTGATAACTGATTAATCTTCAAACAGATGAATTGGTTGGGGTTATTTTTACGATCTTTTGCAGCCTATTTTAGCCTGAATACTAGCCTTCTCAGCTTCTGTCCACTACCCAAGCTTTGCTACCGGTCGGTAGCGGAGCTTGGGTGGCGGACGGAAGCTAAAAAGGCTGCTACTCAGGCTAAGCCTTTTTTACATTTCTACAGCTTTTTCTAATGATGTACTTTTTCTCAGAGCCGTCCTGCTGTGGGGAAATAAGGCTGTAGAAATGTAGAAAAGGCTGTAAAAGACCAACAAAATAAGCTCAACAGATTCATCTGCTTGGAGATTATATTACAGTGGCATCCAGTCTGATAAATGGACAGTCTGACATTAGCACTTTCCTGGTGTAATGGTAATACATCATAGGTCAAAATGTCAGTTGTTGTGATTAATGGATGTAGAATCTATCAACAACTAATCTGAATTCAGCTTGAAAACGATAATCAATGGACAGAAACATCAGCAGCAAAACACAAATTCCTAAATCAAACTGGAACTGTCAATAAATGTAAATATGTCCAGATGTAAAATGTGTGTCACATAAACATTGATCTAAAAAGACATGCATTAATGCAAACTGATACAGATTTTCTTTAAAAAGAAGAAAACATCTTTGTTTCTTTTCTTCAGCAACGAGGCTAGATACTCACCATTGCAACCAAAGGCCGCATGGGTGAATTATGATTGACACATGTTGATGCCAAGGTGAAATGGTCAAAAGCAGATTAGTGACTGTCATTCAGCCACAAGCCAGGTAACCTCAACACAACAGAAATGGCACACGGTCCTGCTATGAGACTGGAGATCTCTTTTATCTACTTTGACACAGATATATCCCTACTCTTAAGTCTTATCTACAGATATGGTGGGCTCTTCAAATGAGTAGCTCTCCTGAAACACTCTTATAGCTTATAATGTCCTCTTTAGTCTCTTAAAAGATTAACTGATAAGGGTTGAAAATATCAAAAAAAGGAGAGTAGAAATCAATAAAGTGTGCTAAGTTACATTTTAAGGTGAAAATGAAAGATAAGAAACAAAACCAGCTGCCATCTATAGATAATACCTACCACAACATATGCTGCCTGGTCGTCTTCAGGAAGCTCACTGGTCTCATACACATCAGGCTGGTAGTCCTACAGTACAGGTGACAAGGAAGTACATTTGAGAAACAATGGCATTTCAATGTCTGTCATGGTTGAAATCTTTCTTTTAAAATTCCATTCCTGCAGGTAATAAGGAAGCACACTTGAGAATGGTGGTGTCTTGATCAAATTGATGTGAGTACATGCAGCTATGAATGATGCAAAACTGGGAATGAAGCATCTGTAAACTGTCTGCTAATCCATTGATATCATAGGTTTAAAAAAAATTCCTACTGGGTGTTAGCATAGCCCATGTGAAGTAATAGTTGCACCAGAAAATGTCATTTCAAGTCATCCAGGTTTTCTGTTGTACAAAAAAAGATTGACAACCTGAAATATCAACACATCAACAACATTGGAGCATCTGTGTTCAACCATAGCAATTACAATAGCTACAGTTCTGTACTACATCATGTCTGAGATAACAACAAGTCATGATTGGCTTCATTTATTACAACATAACTTCATTATTATAAAACAATATAAGATACATGATTGTATATCATGAAGGAAGTCATGATCAAATTTTGATGTGTGGCAAATGTGATAGATCTAGAGATGTCATCCTGTTTTTGCTTTTTGCAGCTACTTAATGTACAGCTGGGTTTAAACAAAAGAGTCTTAAAAGAATTTGACTTTATTTGAGAGAGCCTTGGTTTTCAGATCTTCATCAAACATTTTAAGTTTGGTTATTAACCATTATAACACAACGCAATTGTTTCCTCCCTGCTATACCGGGAACAAGTATACAGAAAGTAGTTTGAACGTTGCACTCCAGAATGTGCAATAAAACATATTTTGTACGTAAGAAATTATGCTGCAACTTTGTGTGATATCTTATGACAACATCTCCGGATGCCCCTCCCCACCTAATTAAGTTTGCGCCATACACAGGTATATAACGTCCTATACGGCAGTAAAATTGTCTCTGATAGTTGGACTAATTTACACCGGTCTTTGATATTCTTTTGAAATATTGCAATATATCTATTTATTGGCAGAAACAGTAAAATACTCACGATTCCGGGCAGATCTGCATACTTTGGGTCCGCCATTTTGCCTAACTCCTTGAGGGCAAAGGTCACGTCATGCCGGTAAAAGCCCCCCGGCTACTTCTTGTGTAAACTAAACGATGACATTCGAAGACAATCTGTACTGTTATGATACCTCAAGGAAATCATAAAGTTTTCATAATAACTTTAAGATTTTTTTGGTGAAAAATTAATAATCTCGAGAAAAATCGCGTGACTTGTCCGGAGGATGATGTCATCTTTTCCGGCTCCACCCAGAATGCCTTGCGGGAGATAGGTAGAATGGCGGATCTGTAATTGAACGTTTTCTGCGACTTATTTTTCTACGGAGATTTTTGTCCTCCTGAATATATATATTCTTATTTTAGTAGGGTTATTTTGAAGATAAGAGACTGAAGACTACAGGATTGAAGTTTGAGAGAGTTTCGTCCTTCCCTGAAGAAATTCTGACAGACGGAAAACGCCGTGATGGCAGAGGACGGATTTTAGGCAGCGCCAGCCATGTTTGCAGTCAAGGTGTTTTGAGAAGGGAAACTGCGGACTTCGACCGGGAAAATTGGCTATTATTCGGGGACCTGAATCACGATGACGGACCCGTCAGAATGCAGCATCAAGGTGGTGTGCCGGTTTCGGCCCATGAACGCCGCGGAGACGGCGGCCGGCTCCAGACCCATCTCCAAATTCCCTGCTGACGACACAGTTAACATCCAGGTAAAATATTTTCATTGCTGCCGGTACACCAGTCACTTGACCCTCGGTTAAGACGATGGCACCGGAATCAAAACGATGCCAGTTCGTAAAACATATTATTCCGTGTTTTAGATTATTTCTTGTATGTGTACACAGACTAGTCAGGAATACTTGCTATGATTCAGTATGAATCGGGCGGATAGAAAGGTTGACCTTTGCCGGAAATCCAGCCAGATTGCCGGTGCCGGATTATGCCTTGCAATGACTTCATACGTGCCCCCCATTAGATTAGCATTTCTCATCGATTCCCGCAAACGATGTTTTCACCAAGGATATATCCAGAGAATGGAGAATTGTGGCACTTGTTCAAATTGATGTGCTTATTCTGCTGGCATAATCAAAATTTAATACTGCTGGGAGAGCCATACAATCCAATGCATGAGAAATCTGACGTTCTCCTCTGTCATACCAGGAGATCAATTATTGATTGTTTTTGTAGTCCACGATACAGGCCGGCATTTTGACTACTGTGTGCCTCACGTCATTCATTAAGACAAGGACAGTTTTGTCATTGTCCATGTGAATTTTGTCTAGATTCAGTAAGGATTGATGAAATTGGTCTGTAGACCCAGAAATACATGTATTGGTTGAACTGAAGTTAAGTGCATCAGAAGAATATGTGATTGGAGTCTTGGCATTGATATTACTCTATTATGCAGCTGACTACATCTAAGCAAGGGCATGTAAGGGGCATGATTTTGAAGTGAATAATGAAGATTTGTCGTCAGCCGGACCATCATCCAATAACGTACAGAGCAAGACAAGACTACCAACAATGCATGTAATGTGGATATTTTCAAAGCAAGCAGGTCTCCTTTGTGCTGTAGCTGTTGTGGTTCTGACTCTGAAAGGCTTTGTGGGGCTGAAGCCACCTATGTAGCCTGTTCCCTTTGTTGATCTATAGGGGTGATTTGCCTATAAAAAGGTAGTGAGGTCTGCTCTACCTATAACAAAGGAAGATGGCAATTCAATTAGTCCTCACAGTTTGCACACATGTGACAATGACTTCAATAGGTATTGTTCCAAATAGACCCGTGTGAAAGTAAAGAAGATTTGACACTTTTTTAATCAGTTGCAAACAAATAAGGCTAATCATTTGGGGGAGACCAGACAGGATCATGGGGTGTGGGAAATAGAAAACAAAACTTACTTCAAGGGTAAAAGAAATGCAGGTGACAAGAAGAAAGTTGATGGAAGCCAATGAAACAAATTTACACAACTAGCACAACAGAAGAAACTATTCGTCCAGAGAAGGGCACACCTCCACCAAGATCTCTCCTAAGCCCTTCATCAGATTAAAGGATTAAGAAGCAAACAGTCTGCCAGTTGCATTGCCAAAAGAAGAGTGTTTTGCCACCCAAGACATAGCAAAGATTGCTTTCTGTATTGTGTATGGTGCTTGTTGTTTATGGGTCCAGATAAACCCTATCCACACAGCCTAGCACTCCCCAAATTTGGACTGTTGTTGGCAATGGAAACTGCAAGAGAGAAAAGGCAGTGTGTTTATGGTCTAGTGTCTACTGACTTGACATGAACCTTTGCTGTTGGTATGATGAGAACGTCTGGGATGATTAAGTGTTACCATCTGCAGTAATGGAACAGAAATATTTAAAAACTAAGTTGTTTTCTTTACATCTCTGCTTGTAAAAGGATTGGATTTTACAGGGTGGAAGAAGGTAATGCAGATAAAGGAGGAAACAACGTTATTTTGATTGAGGTGCTTGAGCGTATCCCAGAGCAACAGTCAAAATTTCCCATGACCTTTAAACTGTGTCATGGGTCAACCTTTGGAGCATTTTATAACACTGGGCTTAGACAACATTGGTAACATCTTTTGATGGTAATATTATGTGCTTTCTTGCTTGTTTTGTAGTCAGAAAACTAATGAAAATAAGAAATTAAGAATACATTATATCTCTAATTCCCTTACATTACAAGACTGAAGAGCCCTGTATTTGATTATTCTTACCAAGTTGATAATGATATAAACAAGATATAATTGGTGAAACTGCAGTGAAACAAGATCTTTGTGTAACTGTACCACATTAGTTATGCACCAGTGACAGCTGACAAGTACTTTTTTCTGAGATGTACAGGTTTGTATTTGTTAGTACAGTAGAGCCAATATTCAGAGGTTCATTGCTCCCAACTCCTGTGGTGAATGTCAAGGGAGAACGAGTGGTGTTAATCTATTCCCAGTGCAGAATCCCTTCAGTAGAAGCTTTTGTCCCTTTGATGTCTTCATCCCTTCCTCTGGAGGTGAGGGAGACTGCATGCTATCTACCCATTGGGTGGCATGATGGATGCCTGGCTCAATCCTCCATGGAGAATTAGCACAGGCACAGAGACACTGGTTATAAAATATTCAGGTGTGGGTGGAGAGGCTGAAAGTGCAGACTGGCATATGTTTGCTCAGGTTGTCATAAAGCTAGGTTTATCTCTTGCAGGATCTGAATTGCCTCAGACTGTTTCAGTAAAAACATAAACCATGAAGAAGTAACACATTAAGCTTGCTGTTAAAGAAGTGATTGCAAGACTGAAACTTTTATGTCACAGTCAGAGTGATGGAGAAGAATCTGCTGACAATTTCCCATGCCTACTCCAAAAAGTGTAAAACCAACATAGTACTGTTTCTTGTACATATATCTGTGTCTTAATCTTAAGGTGCAACTCTGTATGTAGTCAAGAATTTTATTGCTGGTTTTACGTGTTATATGAAAATGTTCCTGACTTTCCTGCTTTTATGGGAAGCTCTGTTAAGGGTTCAACTTTGTACTGGTTGATTGCAGCTTAAGTCTACAGGGACAGGCCAGCCAGTCAGGACTGATCATGGTTTCTTGGCTGCATGCTATAGAACAAGCTGACTTTTTTTCTTGGTCATACCTTGTTGCTTGTAATAGTTGTCTGCAATCAGGCAAGTCAGGGCAATTTGTTGTCCCAGAAGAATCCTCAGTATCACCACTGGCACTGGGATAGAATGTCAAAAGGCACATGTTTGTTGTCCAACTGGCCTCAGGTGATACATTCTGTTTTAATGGCTTCACTCAAGGGAGGATAGAGTTTTGCCAAATGAAGTCAGATTTCTGGAAAGCAATGCTTAACAGGTGATTGATGTCTGTATCCAAAGATTAGTTTGGAAGCTTAAGAATGATAGTATGTTCAAGTTGTTACAAAAGAATGATTGGCAAAGAAGGATATATCATACTATCATAGTTTTTCCTTGCAATATGGCAATGAATGCATCATGTCACAGTCAAACACCTCTGTTTTGAAACACTTGTTACAGTGAACAGTTTCAGTCACTTCCATCTTTTACGTACAGGCAATATATGTGTAGATAGTTAGTCCAAATGAAGGAGAATGAGTCATGAAGATTAGAATGGGCCCTTTCATTACTACGCTTCAAATGGTAGGGTTTTGCAAGCCCTTAGAGACCACATAAATCTAACTGCTGTTCTAGGGTAAGGATTTTGCTTGTTAGCAGATCTACAAGAATACCATTTTGCATCTAACTGTATTTATTGAATGGAAATAAAAAGGCACATTACAATAAATCTGATCAATAGCAACTGATATTTTATTGCAAAAAGCATTCAATAGATCTAATCAAATGCTTATTTCTAACAAGAATCTGCAATAATTTCTGTTACTTATTGAAATTCTTGTTTAGTGGTGCTTTTACTGTACCTGTCTCAATAGCTATTTATTAGAACGGAGCAATTGTACAGTACATACAGTGTTATGAAGTAGACACTAGCTTTCTTTAGTTTGTTATATGTCAAGTAATCAAATGTGTACCAAACACATTTGGTTCATGTACATGTAATACTTGTTCAAAAGTTTTGTTGTGCATGCCTACCATATATCAATATATGTCTGTTTTATGTATTGAAATCATTTCAATATCCAATTTCTTTCTCTTTTTTTATTCCTGTACCTTTGCATGCCCGTAGCCAGGGGGGGTTCGGGGGGTTCGTCCGAACCCCCCCACAGGCTTGAAGGTCCACTTTTTTAGGCTTGAAGGTCCACTTTTTCAGGCTTGAAGGTCCACTTTTAAATGTTCAAGATTTTTTTCAAGGCGGACTTACTTGTATCACCAGCAACGCCACAGAAGCTAGAATGCTAGAAAAAACTTTGTCTCTGATTTTTCCTCTGAATTTCTCTCAAAAACACAGAAAATGCCCTTTCAGAAGGTTCAATTCTTAGAATTTGAAACGCGCGAAGGTCCACTTTTTAATGTACAAGGTTGTTTTTTTCTAGGCGGACTTATTTGTATCACACCAGCGGAGCTGGAATTCCTAGAAAAAACTGCTAACTTTGTCTCTGATTTCTCTATTTAAAACCCTCTCAAAAACACAGGAAATGCCATATCAGAAGGTTCAATTTTTAAAATTTTCCGGGGGGAAATACCCCCGGACCCCCCTAGAAAGCTCGCGCCTGCGGCACTCGTCTCGCGCCTACGGCGCTCGCTGGTCCCTCAAACATGAAAACGAACCCCCCCATTCAAAATCCTGGCTACGGGCATGCTTTGGCAGCCATGTTTCTGACACTGATCAGTGATCTAACCCATTCCAGGCAGTGCATGCTGCCTATAAACAAGGATCATCATGAAGTTTCATGATGTACTGGAGGAGCTGCTAGTTTGTAACAGATGGTTTGGGGTGTAATGATGTGTGTTGTCCCCCTATTTTGTGGGGAGGGCTATCCATGTAATGACAGCAGGATGCCAGATGAGAGAAAGATGTCAGTAAATTATAATGGTTAGTTGTCTAGTAAATCATCACCATCTCACTCAAAATGTGTTGTTTGTACATATCAGAGTCATCATTGCTATGAAAAACAGATAAAGAATTGAAAAAGGCTGTGGCACTCAGTCTTTTCAATTTGTTCATGCAAGCCACTCCTTTTACATGGATTTACAAATGTTCGGAAGATTGCCAAGGCAGGGGGCGTTTTGATTACATGACGTGATGTTTTATTCACTTTGGTGTCTGCTATGTACTTTGTATTCTGGGGGCTGACTGGCAAAACTCACTGGTTAACCTCCTTTATTTATGAACATGGTTTATTCAAGGTATTTGTCTCGCAAATATCTGCAGGAGGCATGCTTGTTGTTTGTAGGGGAACAGAGCATTTTGACCTCTGCAGAGGCTTGAAGTGCATGCTCATGTCAGTATCAGGGCTGTCTCCAAGGCCTGCCCCTGCATGTAGACCAGTTGCATCTTAGGACAAAAATTTTCTTGTTGGGACAGAAAAATTTTACCCCGTCCATCAAAAAACGGTGTCAACCTCATGAGTCATGACATGAAATTGATGAGAATATATTTTTGTAAGCTTTAGAATTTTTTACAGAGTTTACAACAAACACAGCCTTCCAAACAGTGAGTGGGACAGAAAAGAAATGAAGGCTGGAGGTAGCCCTACTCGGTATAGATGTAGTGAATAATTGAAGGAAAAGGTTTAAAATGCAGTTGAATAAAAGCAGAGAGCAGTCATCTATTCTAATTTTTGTTCCGCTTTATCAAATCCAGGTATGTTTCTTCTGTTATTAATGACTGGAATCAAGGTATCAATATCCATACCCATTTACCT
The DNA here is from genome assembly GCF_035083965.1 of Branchiostoma lanceolatum. NCBI lineage: Eukaryota > Metazoa > Chordata > Leptocardii > Amphioxiformes > Branchiostomatidae > Branchiostoma > Branchiostoma lanceolatum. Next base: position 7,900,386 of record NC_089734.1, read on the forward strand.
ATTTGTCATGAGTGACTTCAAGTGATCATTTCAATGTATGAGAGTAGAGGAATGCTGTCACTGGAATGTGATAAATTATTTTAACATATAGGTACCATCTGCCTCTCCCAGGTACAAATGAATGGGATATCCCTAGAGGCCAGAAACCAATGGATATAAAGGATGGCTTTCAATGACAATCACTGGTAGAAGCTCAGGTGCTCCATTTTACTTTAGCGACTGGAGGCTTCCAAAGAAGTAAGGAAAGGGGGGGGGACCTTTTATGGTGTGTTTTACACTGTATATATTATACATGTACATTTTGTGTATATGTACATGTATACTGTATAGCCAGAATAAACACAAACTTTGTCAGACGTAACATAAAATGACACTAGTGTCGGTGGGGAGGAAAGTATTTGCAGCAACAACAAAATGTTGGGGAATAATTTTTAATGAAAATATGGTAATTCAGCAATCTTTGTACTTAGTCTACCATTGGAAAGATACCAATATGATATATTGTTTGAACTTTCTTACTCAGTTACTGACCCATGAAAAACGGCAAAAATTTATTGTCCTAGCTCCTACAGTGTATGCATATAATCCAGACAATTTCCCAGTCAAATCAGCTATGTTACAGTCTGTGCATTTTTCACCCTGGTAAAAGTAATACAGGACCCTTTAATTTTGTTCCTGATAATGACCCAGACTTCTCATACGTCACAGTAACAGTTGGCAACCAGCCTGACATTGTTACGACAGCAATTTACATACAACTCATGCCCCATTTGCTTGACCTGGTAGTTTATAGCCTATATGCGAGAACACGAGTCACATTTCATGGAAATTTGTTACTTACCGAGTCAGCAATTGCCTGACCCTCTATTGGCTGCAATTTAGCTTGTACCTGCATACTGATTGTTGTACATTTAGTCTTTTGCATACCTAAATTCTTGATATATGCGAGCATGTATGAATTTGACAATATTTGAAGACAGATGAAAACTGAACACCTTGGAATTTTGTTTATTTGGAATAGAAGTCCTAAAGTAACTGATACTGTTTCCCTCTCGGTCCATGTTTGTTTGTTGAGAGAGCACCAGTACGTCAGTAGACTTTGTATGAAGGTAGCAAAGGTCAGCCTTGTGTAGACCACCTTCAGAGAAATTTTCTGTCCAAGCTTAGTCCCTTTTTGCATTAAAGGATGAGGCGAATAGAACTATATAATGCTTGTCTTTGTTTACAGACAATTCAATTCTAGCCACTGGATAAGACAAAGATTACTTCCGGATGTTTGGAATGACATCTATCACTCTTCTTCAGCGTCACTAAAATAACCTGGCAGAACTAGTAATACTGAAGAAGAGAGATAAATGCCACTAAAAATGTCCGGAAGTCCAAATCTTATCTAGTTGTAAAGATTGAATTGTCTGTAAATATTCCCTGAATGTCAAATTTCCAACAATGAATTATGCTCATCAAACTGTATGTGCTGAAACAAAACATTCTGTTGAACATTACATAGATTATATGTGACATATGTCAGAAATTGGTGGCAGCTAGATGATTTCTTGGTTGAACAGTATTATTATCTGATGTTTCAAAGCAATTACCACTTCTTTGCCCCAAGGGAAAACGTCTTCTAATGTAACTCCTTGTGGAATTCCCAATTTTGGGTATAGGATTTCATCGGTCAGGAGCAAAGAAAGTGTGTCTGCTAGATTTAAGAAAGTTCCATGCTGGTTTGTCCTGAGGTTAATTTACAAAATAGGCCATAGGTTAAAGGACCCCACAGGTCCCTGCACAGGTCAGTGCATAAAGTAGTGGTCCTGTGGCCAGAATAACTACCTTGTCAGGGAAGCCAGGAGAACAATAGATCAAAGTACACTACATAAACAGGGCCCATATACTGTGTATCGATTTTAAATGTAATTGACTGAAATTCAACTGTATACAGGTAAAGACAGCTGCTGTTCATTTGATACCCCATCCACAGAATCAGCCACAACAGTTCCAGTTGTTTCCTATTGGTTACATTCAACATTTAAATTTTGTGAATGTGTAATGTAGACATGTAATTTGTGACTGTTTAAGACTGAATGGCATTGTGTTTTCATTGATAGCATATGCATACAAATGTACTTTTGTTTGACTTCGCCCCTTAATTAGGAGACAATACACAATAGAGATATATTGCTATTTCTCTCTACCATATCATTACTGCATTATATGATGTCTGAATAGTATTATACGTAATCCATACTTTAACCTCTGGATAGAAATTATCCTATCTATTATTTAAAAGTTGTATGTGCATGGTCGATAACACAGTCGGGTCAGTTACTGCTAGAAGAAGGGTGGGGCTTTAAAATCTGGTTTGAATTTGTTTTTTTAACAACTCATAGCTGTTTCACCATAGTCTACCATTGTAATCTCATCTAATTATGGATTACTTATTAACGCCTCTGTGTTTTGGGCAGGGTAATGCATGAAACAATGATTTGTTTCCACCTGTGTTTTAATTACAGTAGATTTTTCATAGTTGATGAGAGATATCTTCCTGAAGGTGACACCTTCTGTGAAATGATAGTGCGTACAGTACAAAACTACCGTACACAAGCCTGCAATTTTGACAGTTTAGCAGGTAGGCGTAATGTTTGTCCAGGTATGACGTCACCCGACCACCTCCAGTAGCAGACAGGTGGGCAAAGGGTGTTATAGAAACTGTTAATTGACACTTTATCTTACTGCTTAGACCATACATTTTACATGAGTTTTGACAGTTATTGAAGTACTATGATGAAAGTAACAAATGTACCTTTTTCAGTCTTTGAAAAATGTCTGATTTTTAAATCCAAATGACCATGATTATTTTTGCAGTTATACAAGAATGATTTCTAGATTTGTTGTTTGGAAATGTTTCAAGCGAATATTCAACACCTACAATGGACTTGTATTGCCCTTGAGCAATGTCAATTAGGAAAAGAGTATGGAGGAAAATCAATTTTAAATTGTATGTTAGTCATTTCAGTGGATTGCAAGCTTTGCTATGTATGTATGCTGAATCTAGCCCTGATGATTTGGAGGTGGCAGAATGTAGAGAGGTTGATGGTCCCAGTAGGCGGTGACGTCAATGGGAGCACTGCGTGGCTCACGCAGACATCACGCAAGTGGCATGCTGGCAGAAACACATTAGCAACAATCTATCAAAGGTCTGGATTAACATATCCAGAAACAATATTATATTCTAGTCTGGTCTGGTCTGATTCACTGGCTTCCTATATGTATTCCTTGTAGCATTTTCCCCGATTGTTCTTCTGGTAGAAAGCCAATTGGGCAGCGACGTGCAAAATTATGCAAATATACTGTACTTGCTACCACGGTATTTAAAATGATTGCTGTCGCCATGGATCTTATGTAAGAATTCAGTATAGAGACTACAAGGGAATTCCAAGACTGAATCTAGAGCCAGCAGCTATCTCATAATCATAAACCATAATACATTTTGTACATCACCAGACACATTCTACGGTTATCATCAAATCAGAATCAACTGAGACGTTATCTGCTTGAAGTTGCTTTCCCTGAATATGTGATGCCCCTGGCTAGAAAGGGACAGGTTTTGATCAGGCGTCACTCTCAAAGATGAATGAATAACATAGTTAGTCAAATCATCTTGGGTATCAATATCCAAGCCAGTCAAAATCTCTCTCTCCTCGCCATGATGCGAATGTCAGGCTGATTAGCATGTCAGTCAACAATTCGCACCAGAGGGTCCCTCACAACTGTCAGCTGCAGAGCGCCTTTTCAGTGCCAGAAATTCTTCTTTGATATCGCTTCAATGTGATGGTTGGAGGAATGACATGGTGATCTCAGGCACACTTTTGTAACAGTTGTGTTTTGGTAGTCAGTAGTAATTCTGTAACAGAAAAGTGAGCAGCCTTCACCCCAGACTTATATACTATACATGTAGTTTGAAATGACTCTCAGGAAATGGTTGCAAGTTATCAGAGATTCCCAATGGACAGAAAGTATTTACAAAATGCACAGAAGTTAAAGACCAGAACACCAATCTTTCAGGCTGTACTGTGATATGTAACAAATTAGCAGCCTAAGGTATTGAAAGGACTAGAGATCAACGGGTACAGTATAACAATGCAGCCAGATGTATATTTAGCATCTGCAGTTGCACCTGTTACCAAGTGCTTATGTATCAACATTTGGGTGGTGACCTCATGACCTTGCATATCAATCATAATGGTAATTTTGAAGAAAAAAAAACAATACAAGGTTGACATGTTTGACAAACTAGGACAGTTGCTTTTATTGGAATCAGCCATGCCATGGTTATAACACTTCTGATTTGTGCTTTGTGATAGCTCTTTAGCTTTCCATTGTCTTTCCACAAAAAAAAATCTATTTGCTTTGCTACTACGGTAAAGGTAGACTGATTGTTGCATAAAGTATTTTAGGTCACCAGTTGATTGATTAGGGGTTTTGATCATTTGATAAATGCAGCAAAGGTTGATAGTATAAGTTAAACTTTGAAATTGAATTTTCTTTGCTACATTTGACTTGAAGAGTTGTTACTTGTAAGAAAGTATGTATGACTATGAATCATCATGATCTGAAGACGTACAGTATTTTGCATAAGTTTGAGTTGAGAAATCAAAAAGAAAGTAACGTCGCAATAAGTGCAGCAAGCTCTACCATCGTTTAGCACAGCTAGGTTAATCAATTGTACGGTAAACTACCTGTATAGTATGGTAAAATAAAGGCTGCCAGTACAATGGTACCCTTGTACCTACATAGCTAATACCGTTTCTGTACCAGAGGACTTTTGTGATGTCAAAGTCCATTAGCAGACGGTCACATGACTGTGCCAGACAGGATGTAGCAGTTTGTGTATGTGCAGCTTCTACTTAACCTTCTCCCTACTGACATGTCACTGCATCAAACACATTTGGTGAATAAATAGGCCCTTAGCATGAAAAAGGTTACTGTATCCTACTAAAGCACCTAAAATATGAATGTCAGAGGATATTCTAAGTAAGTATCTTTATTTTGATTTATATGGAGATTCTGTTGGATAATAGGGGCTGTATGACTGCTGCTTTTATGTCTTTGGATCTTTAGTAGCCATTAATATTTGATGATAGAATCTCAGAGTCCTGCCCTTGTACAGCAGCTTAATCAACGTGTTTTGACCTATTGGAACAAAATATAAGATTTGTTCTGTATTGAAAATATATGTGCAAGTTCACACGCAGACTGAATAATTTCCAATGTGTCCTTTCCAGTTATGCCATTACAGTGGCGGTGCTCGTTTTCTACTCAATAAGAAAGCACCATAAATGGTAATCTCAGTGCCACCGTTACCATGTCTCATGACTCATTTTGTTTTAACTCCTAATAGTCCCACTCCATCACAGGCTGTGTGTCCAGAATATTAAACGCAGCCATGTAAAATACCAATCCACGGTAATTTGTAGTTGCCCTATCAAAGGCTTCAGTGATAGAACGCTGCTTTGACCTCAGGTTGCAGATAAAGTGTCCTTGGTAGAATCCATCCCAGTGATCCATGTTACTGACCATCAAGTCCAATCAAACTAATAGTAACTTATTTGGTCTTTTGAAATTCATGATGATAAATATTACCAACTCACAAGTCAATGGCATTTCATGCAGTTTTCACAAATTTCCAAGAAAATGGAAATGTTGTCTGGCTTTTTGAGGGCTGTTTAATTCCAAAGACATTTGCTTGAATTGAGACACTGCCACATGAAAGAAAGTCATTAACTTTTACAAAGGATACTCAGGTACATTCTGTCTCAGGGATCACAGGAAAGCTGGCAATGCGCATCAAGCAACACAGCTACCATCATCAGTATTCACATCACTTTCACCTTCCATCTTTGGCTCTTGTAGGTCTTTGAAGACTTGGAATGGCAGAATGCACATGCACATGTACAAATTCCACATGCATGTTACAGGTCATGCCAGGCATTCTAATTAGTCATTTGACTTGCCCAAGGGTGTTGCACTGAAATTTCAATTAACAAATGTTTCCCTCAGAGTTGATAATGATATGAATTGTATTAACTGATGTGACGGAACTTTCATCCAGAAAATATGTCTTAGTTATTACACTTTATGTAAAGGCAACCCTGTGAGCATACAGATTTTGAATATCAATGTGTTTTAATTTCAATCAGTAGAAAAGTATCCTTTGAGTGTCCAAATGTCAAAAATAAATCAGAAAAGGATTGAAGAAACAAAATCATTAGTTGTTTGTTATTGTGAACAACTTTCAATAAACAGAGAGCCATTTTGTCTAAGAAATATTGTCATATGTCAATCGAACTGCAAAGTGTAACAGGTCAGTATCAGCTCAGTGCCAATGCATACACTGCACAGTCCTTCCCTGTTGTCTTAGACTCCTATGCCACTGGGCGCTAACAAGAGAAGTGTTTTCCACATTCCACAACAGCTTAGCAAACCTGGGGCTGTCATCAGCCCAACATGCCCAGCCAGGTCACCCTCAGGTCAACATTTACAGCCTGGACTTCTCCTCAGGTTTCTCCCAACAGTCCACATTTAGATTAGATGATGTCAGAATTGGGCCACCAACACACAGGCCACAGCACCTGCTACTGTAGGGCTAGGAGACAGAAGGACCTGACTTTTAAGTTTAGATAGGAGATAGCCTGTTTTTTGTGGTGGGAAGGGGGTGCCTGGGTACCATCCTCTTTAGTAACCGCTGGCTAAATCTTTTCATCACCAACACACAGCACCCGCTACTGTAGGAGATGGAATGACCTACCTTTAAAGTTTAGATAGGAGACAGTTTGTTTTTATACAGTCTGTTGGTCCATCACAACAAGGACCTTGTACCAACAGGTAGTTAATAAATGTCAGTACAGGGAAAGAACCAAAGAATGTTTTAAGATAGAATGTCATGGCCATTGTTTTCTGTCCGTCTTTCACATTGTTGATTATTGTAAGGTCATGTTGGACCTCAAAAGGAAAAGAACAGTATCAATAGAACATGATGGATATTGTTGCTGTTCACCTGTGCTCCTGTTTATTCTGGACAAAAGGTAGAATTTAAACATTGCTCAGTCTGTTTTCCTTGGATCAGGTGCTATGTATACAAATTGCAACGTTTATGTTCCTACTGTTGAACTTGTAAGAGAACGCACGTCTTTGCATGAAGATAATGCAACCATGGTATTGTGAATGTGATCTATCGTCAACATTACCTTTCCATGCTACTGTACTGGTAGGCAAGTACATTTTGCCAATGGCTTTCTGCACCTGAAAAATATCATAACATGGGGTACAATTGTCTGGTCTAACAATTAAGAATCTCTGCTACAGTCTTGCCTCTGGGGAGGATCATGAGCATGCTACAAACAATGCCCCCTTTCTGCCCTTAATAGCTGTCACATGTGGTAGCCAGAAAGGGATCTCCACTGTGAAATTGCTGCAACAGATACCCTTTCTACAGCTTACAGGGGTGCATGATTACTGTTAAATAGACTACCCTAGCCCACAACAAGCTTATTGTATAAAGGCATTTTCCTGCAGTCTTTCCCAGTGGGGGCATGATTTAAAGTCCGTAATCCTCCCAGAAATGTCACAGCAATTTAGGGACTTACCTTATTGTCTGCTTGGTAGGAAGGGATCATAAGACCAGGTATTGTTTATTGTAGGGCAGGCCTGTAAGTGAAAAGAAAGAAACTGAAAGAAGGGCTGATGTATTTCTGATTGAAGAAAGG